>NC_068355.1:153360919-153660919 GCF_020536995.1 Dreissena polymorpha
AACAAACTTGACAATTCACCGTCATGAAATGTGCCAGCAGTAGAGAAATTTGACGTTATTCACCGTCTTGAAACATGCAAGAAATAAACCAATCTAAAGATGTGCATCGTCCTGCAATTTACATTTAATGGACTAGACTCAGCGAGCCGTTCTTAATTCACCGGCCGGAAATGTGCAAGCAACAGTTAATTAGTCTGACCAAATCCGCCTCCATTAAATGTGCAATTAATGATCTAATATGACCCACTTCTACGAATTGAAATGTGCAAGAAATATGCCAATCGGACTAAATTCACATAACTGATATAATTTAATCTTGACAAAACATACTTTTTTAGTTGTATCAGTGCTATGTTTCATATACAAAAAAAAAAACTTTCAAAGCAAATAGTGTTTGATGTTAATTCATACAATTGTAAGGACATACTAGTATACATTGAATTGCAAGAATGTTTGATTCATTGCCAAAGTTTTGTCGTATGGTTGTAATTGACGGTACGTGTACATTAAATCCCCGTATACTTATATTGTAAGTTATAGTTTTACATGTTCTTCGAGTATATAGTGCTGTTTGGCTTGCAATAGATAGAATCAAAAGTTGTAACACGATCGCTATCCGCGAAGCGTTTATCAAAAATATACAAAGCCATTTATGGGTACTTACTAGCTAGAAAACTGAGAAGAACAACTCCAAATACGTTTCTGTCACAAGTAAAAAATCTGCACACATAATCATAGACCGATTAAAACAAGTCATTTCCATAATACCTTTTTTTATACCGATTTAAACAAGTCATTCCCATAATACCTTTTGTACCAACATTCAGGACATCGTAACAAAAACCTTACAGTTGTAAGAAAAATGAACAAAATCGCCAAGAGACGGCTGCCTTCAGTATTCCGGCTCTGTACCTGGCTAGCTCCCGGAAACCGATCTTTCTGCGTGGTCTTTCCGTGTTGGACTTGGTGCGCTCTTTGTCCTTCTTCCACACATGATTCTTCCAAGCGTCCGCCTGATCGAGACAAGAATTATGTCATACGATTATGACTGTTTATAAGCGACTGCGACGACGACATTGACGATTATGATTCCGATAATGTTGCTTAAGTTTTTTTTAATTGTTTTGTTGTTGGTTATGACGATGATGGTGATGTGAAGGTCAGGAAAATAGGACGATGCCGATAAGTATAAAACAATCGATGCCTATTGCCTAGTTTATATAAAAATATGAGTCGTGTTCTGAGAAAACTAGGCATAATGCATGTGCGTAAAGTGTCGTCCCAGATTAACCTGTGCAGTCCGCACAGGCTAATCAGGGACGACACTTTCTGCCTACATTTGATTTTTGCTAAGAAGAGACTTCATTTAAACGATAAATGTCATAAAAGCGGAAAGTTTCGTCCCTGATGAGCCTGTGCGGACTGCACAGGCTAATCTGGGACGACACTTTACGCACATGCATTATGCCCAGTTTTCTCAGAACGCGCATCATATCTGCCTAGCTTACCTGATACTCAAAGCTCGGTTTGAGCTTGTAATTTAGCATCTCCTGATGGAAGACGGACATGAGGCTTCCACTCATTGGCGGCACGACCCACACCCAGTCGGCCGGACATCCGCCGCGCAGCTTCTGCTCGTTGTCCAGGTGTTTCATAAACGACTCCGAGGCGGCGTGGTGGTCAGTGATAGTGACTCCTTGAGACTGTGGGTATGGGTAGAACATACAACGGCGATAAGAACCATTTTGCTTACGAAATAAATTTAAGATAAGGCAGTTTAAGTCTTAAGACCAAGTATTTCTTTTAGATTTTTATGATTTTGTTGGTTTAATTATTGGAACGTTAGTGTTTTGCCATCTTTTTTTTACGTATTCAATCAAAAATGTACATGTACATATAAAACTATCACATAACTAGTTGAACAACAATTTGAACTACCGTTCTTGGCAGTACACACAAACAGCGAGTATATTTACGAGACTCATTGTCAAACCGGTTCGGAACTATGTAATGCCATGTGAGTACCTGGTAACTGTGCAGTACCGCCACGTTAATTTCCACAAGAGTTCGATCCTTCCAAAGAGAGGAGCTCTTTCGAGTGTCAAAGCCTATCCGCTTGGCGATGTCCTTATAAAACAGACAAATTGGTAAATATTATTAACTTCATTAGACGATCTAAAAATAATGAATAGCGTGAACTATTTTTCGTTTTGCAGAAAACGATGCATCAGTAATCTTGCGACTAGTATTTCGATTGATGGCATGTGTTTGCAATGCAAAGCTTTATATCAAATCCGATAGAGATGTTGTCTGAAAGAGAATATCCATGACTTCATTAAATCAGCCATTTCGGAGTAGATGGGGTAAATGTTTTGCACTCTACTACCCTTACCATTTCTGCCCTTAACTATCGAACAGTATTTATTTGCTTTCAGCCTTTGGATTGCACAAAACAAAACTAAGCCAACCCACCTCCAGTAGGTTATATCGATAAGGGTCACAGAAGTTTCTGGCCCCTATCTCCGTACCCATGTACCAGCCGTTAAAAGGCGCCGCGGTAAAGAGCAGGCCGCCGCAGTCGAACACCATGTTAGCCACTGCTGGAAGTGCGTACCACTTCAGCCCCATGTCCGCGAACCACGGGAACCTGTAGCGATATTATGAAGAGGTTTAATGTGCGGCAAAATTTTGCTTAGTTAGGCAAAAGAAGCTACCGTCAAATTATGGGTTTTCTTATGTTTGATATCAATGTGTTGACCTTGATCACTTTGTCATTTATTATGTTAGTTGTAACTTGACCTTGTTTCGACTCACTTTGGATGTTTTATGTTGACCTCCAAGATGAGTTCTGGAGGGATCTCGAAAAGTTCTGGGTCGTGACCGCTAGCTTGCAGGAGCAGAGGCAGGACATCGAACCTCGTTCCCTTACCCTTCCAGCCCAACTTCTGACACAACTATAACAAAGGGAACAACCGGGTCATGTTTTCTCCAGCACATAATGTCATATGTAATACATTTAAAATCTTAAGCGAAGGCGCGTTCGAATATTCATATAGCTCGTAAATGAAAGCTATTGGCATTGGTCAATGACAATGGCGGTAATTCTTGGAATATTGCAAGTAAAGTGTTAATTGAATACACACACATGCAGTTTTAGATAAGAGCCGTGCTCTGTGAAAAGAGGGTTAAATGCATGTGCGTACAGTGTCGTAACAGATAAGCATGTGCATTCCTGTGCAGGAGGCGACACTTTCCGCCTTAACTGGATTATTGCTAAGATGAGACTTTATGAAAACGAAATATACCATAAAAGCGGAAAATGTCGTCACTGTAAGCCTGTGCGAACTGCACAGGCTTATCTTGGACGACACTTTACGCACAAGAATTAAAGCCCATTTTTGTACAGAGCACGGCCCACATGCATACACAAAGAGTTTATGGTAAACTCAACCGTGTGCTCCGTTGATTGCCGATCAATCCCTTTCAAACTAAATCAACAGGATATACTATTAGTATATATAACAAAAACGTTACACGTTATTTGCTGCTCGGAATGAACATAAGGCAGAAAACCTTGCCGCCTCTGAAACCAAATGTAAACCACACATATCGCTCTCTAATGAGACTGCTGAACATTCTAAACAACACCTAATGCCGAACATTAACCCATATATGCCAAGAGGACTCGTCCACCCTTCTCAATTGGATCAATTTATTTCCAAAAATAGGGATGTCTAGTATATTTATTTCTATATTTAGAATATTTCTTACAGAAATTCCTTGAAGCAAACAGCGCAGACTCTGATGAGTCGCCGCATGATGCGTCATGCGGCGTCTCATCTGGGTCTTCGCTGTTTGCCAAGGCCTTTTTTTCTAGACGCTAGGCATAAATGGGTTAATTATACGTACATCCGTCAACTCGATGTTGGATGGATCGCCGACGACGCTGCCGTCTTCACGCTTGTAGCCTGCGTACCGGATGAACTGCGAGTTCCATACTCGGAAGTCATGTTTGTCGTCCGTTCGCGGGGGAAACACTGTGATCGCCGACCTGTGAGGCGCGTGGAATAAACGTGGATTATACATCAATTAGGGATTTCAGTAGATTTTGAAAACCAGGAGTCAAAATGACCCAAGGTCTCAATGTAATGAGGGGTAAAAATAAAAATGATAATGGTTGAAATACTGAAGTAATTTGGAATGTTCCTAAATGCATGTTTAAGGTTTTGTAATAGCTTATGTATCACAATAATGAATAAAACATTTAGGCAGAAGCTTTATTATTTCCATTAATTATAATTTCTGGTTATACATCGCTGTTTACTCGGGAAAGTGAAAGTGAAAATGACTCAGGTCACTAAAAATATATCGTTGATTTTCAACGTTTTCCGGTATCACTCACAAAGAAGGTCTCTTCTAAATGGTTAAAACGTTTGTAGTGATCTTATAAGTTACTTTCTGCTGGTAAAAAGTTGTTTAAAATAGAATTAAAATGGAATGTTTTTTCGGCTATTTTTAGCAAACGTCACCGCTTTGGGCCTAAACATCACGTTAGTTGCAAAGTTGTAAACATTTCCTCCAATTATGCAACAGGTATATCTTCCATAATTCTCGACTACGTTGCACCTAAGCTGTGTTATTAGCATTTCTTATGCAAGAGTAACTGAAATCCGGTAAAAATTAGACCAGTTTATATGCATAATAATTGGATTTGTCACCTTTATAGGGCCTTTAAGTTTGATTGCTGAAAACAAATGTGTCAAAATGATGCAAGACTAATTTTTTGCAGGAGTCAAAAATGAGAAAATTGCAACTTGCTTGCATCAAAATG
Source organism: Dreissena polymorpha (assembly GCF_020536995.1). Classification (NCBI taxonomy): domain Eukaryota; kingdom Metazoa; phylum Mollusca; class Bivalvia; order Myida; family Dreissenidae; genus Dreissena; species Dreissena polymorpha. The sequence continues at coordinate 153,365,751 of NC_068355.1, forward strand.
CAGGATTCTGCTTCAATTGAAATCACTGTCAATCAAGAATGAAATTTACACATTTAAAAGGAGTTTATTAAGCATCTAATTGCATCATAATGCAATCAATCTACTTCACAATCCTTCGACAAAAAAACATAAGACTTTGAGAAAAGAGGAGCAAACGATTTTATGTTTTGCAACACTGATCATGCGCTTTATACTTTAATACTTTGAAGAACATTCCATTATGTATGCGTTGCCGAAAAAGCATACGGTACAAAATGGCCTCAACATTTATTTCACCAGAAAGTTTAATTTCAAGAATTACTATTTGACTTTTAAAAAATCAAGAAATGTTTCTTTATTACGGATAAGTTAACTTACTTGAAACAGCAACCGAAAAAGTCCTATACGGATTGTGTTTCTCAATGATGTGATAATAATAATAATCAGTTCCAATATCGCATTATTTTGAAACATCAAATGTTTTCCATGTGAGGTAATAGCATGCCTGACTGCATGACTAAAATGTTCAATCTACATAATAAATATACCTGATGTTTCCCTTGTTGGTGCCGTACTTGATGTGGTTACAAATTGCCTCGAACATGCCACGCGCAGTGGTGATGTGGCGGGCATCGAACACCTGAACACGGACAGTTGAGTGAGGTAAATATTTATTGAGTGCAACCCTTATAATTGCCATCGCCACTCGAGATGTTATAAAGATAACAGTATACGTAATTATTATTTAACAAGGCGATCGGCGCTGCGTTTTTCCTCTGCACCTGACTTTCGAAGTTCAGTGCAGTGAGTTTTTCATTTGATTTTCCGTTCATTTTTCTTTCGATATTTTTTTTGCAACAAAATGTAAACTGTACTCAAGTTTGGCGAAATAACAGTTTTTTCTTGTTGTGTTTTGTACATCAGGATATTAGAACTTTCATTTCCATTAAACTTTAATTTTTAACTGCACTTATTTATTGAAATGCTATTGTAAGTAATATTGGCGGTTTGATTTGATTATTTGCCGTTTGCAAAAAACGTTCTATTCGCAACGATGATTTAAAGTAAGATTGATAAAAATGGATATCACTTGGGAAAACTATGGGTTCTCTAAGTCCATGCAACATATGCATGAATATAATTCGTAAATATTGTTCTGAATCATGCCCCGTTATTTTCAAATCTGTATATGTGTTCAATTAGTATTCATATTTTTGTCTCGCTTAGACAGATGCATTTGATTTGTTTTACACTGTAACACACGGAATACCGTTAGGGCCATCGTTAAAATCCAGAGTGCGAGAATGCGAGAACGCGAGAGTACGATGACGAGAATGCGACAATACGATGACGAAAGTGCGACAATACGATGGCGAGAATGCGAGAACGTGATGGCGAGAATTCGAGAACGCAAAAGTACGATTATGACAATGCGACAGTGCGATGGCGACAGTGCGAAAATACGATGGCGACAGTGCGATAGTACCATGGCGACATTGCGAGAATGTGAGAACGCGAGAGTACGATGACGAGTATGAGACAATACGATGACGACAGTGCGACAATACGATGGCGAGAATGCGAGAACGCGATGGCGAGAATGCGATGATACGATGGCGACAGTACGATATAACTATCGCATTGTCGCAATCGTACTATCGCATTGTCGCCATCGTATAGTCGCACTGTCGCCTTTTCGACATAGTACTATCGCTTTCTCGCATTCTCGCCATCGCGTTCTCGCATTCTTGCTATCGTATTGTCGCACTGTCGTCATCATATTGTCGCACTGTCGTCATCGTATTGTCGCATTCTCGTCAACGTACTCTCGCGTTCTCGCATTCTCGCCCTCTGAATTTAATTGTGTAACAACGATGGCCCTAACGGTATTCCGTAGAAACATATTAAATATTTAAGCGAATCACCTTACTTCTAATTCTCTGAAAATAAACGCTTGACATTCGAGTGTGAGTGATGTAATACAGATAAAACAAGATAAGTATTGATGCAAAGCATCAAAGGGCGTCGGGAATTTCAGTGTAAAAGGCACTCAATGAAGTTACATTGAACGATTTTTGTCCTACTGTAAATATTAATATATTGGCCGATTATTTTAAACAAAATAGAAAAAGATACTGGTATAACCATTATCTATGATTTTGTGTTATAACCCCCAAATAAACTTTATCTATGATGTTGTGTTATAACCCCCCAATATAACACATTATCTATGATTTTGTGTTGTAACCCCCAAATATTTCATAGTTCATTTTATTTACATTGGTTTCCTTTTTTTACTGGCATCCGTGTGCAGTTTTCATTAATGGAACAGAACTGTGTAGGTTTTAAAAAATATGCTCCAACTTGTAAGCGTAATTTCATATTTTTCTCAACTTCAAGGGGAGATGATTCTGAACTTATTCTTGCTCATTTGCGATAGGGCTTAAGTACTCATTGATATGAAAACACTGTAAAAGTTTTAATGTGTTTACGAACCCCCAACCCTCTCACACATATATTTCATGGGCATAATAAAAACAACAAATGGTTACAATAAAAAAGCATATTTATTTAAACTAAAATGTCTACATCAAAACAAAAAGTTAACATAAAACACAAATAAAATAATTTGATTATACTGGGGCTCGAACCTTGGGCCTCTCTTATGTGAAGCGAGCGTGTAACCACTACACTAAGGAACCGCTTGAAAAATCACCTTCTAACTAACATATTAATAAGCTATTCATAGTCGGTTTAAATGTAAGCCCGGAAGTTTAAACGCTGGATAGTGAGCGGGGTTAAAGGTCCATACCAAAGGGTCCATACCACTGGCAAGATACGGGTCAGGCCTGCGGCCTTCTATATGTGGTTCTTACAAAAAAACTATTGGAGTACTTGTTAGTAATGAGACTTGGGTGCTGTGCTGGTGCTCCTCATTGATAAGCGGCTGCTTTCTTTATCAAGACTCATTATTACAATTAATAATACGTGTCGCGCTTCGCGCTCTATAGCGCCTTTAATAGTAACTCAGTGCTTGCTGGATAGTGGAACAAAGAAGTTTTGTTTTTATACAAAACCAGAAAGTTTCACCGGTTCGCGTATTTGCCCAGTCCCTGTGATCTTTTATTATTGCCCAGTCCCTGTGATCAGTTATTGATTAAAGAATTAGCTTTGCATCATTGCCAATAAATGTTGTAGTAAATGTAATAGGCACAAATGCAGTACTTATTTACACTAATTTACACAAAAATCACCACTATGCAAGATATTCTGACAACAAAAATATATACATTGATCCGTAAAATAACTTCTCCCATAAGCGAAAAAAAAAACGTATTACATACTAGTCGCCGCACTTCAGTGCGACGCCAATAACGGGTATATAACTGCTTAATATGAACGTCCCCATCATGTTTGTCACGTGAATTCTCCCTCTATTTTTATGTATCACCGTAACGGAAGTAAGTTTTTTCATTGATTATATAGTTTTTTCTAGATTCTCTTACGAACAATATCGAAGATGAGAGGTACTCACGTGACAAACAAGATGACGACGTCCATTCCAATATAGGTATATTTCGCTGTTTTATGCCATTTATTACTTGTATCAATTGTTTAAATGCATCATCAGCAAGAAAGTGATCAGCGTTAATTTCATATTTTTATTCGCGTTTTATCTCGACTTTATTCGATATTAGATCAGTATGAAAACACGCGGCCTGATTGACAAGTACCTGAAGTTTGGACCACTGGATGCGGCCAATGCAGCGTGCTGAGTTGCGCCACGCCGTCTTGGCACCATACGTTAGTTCCGCCGTGGTGAGCTCGTATGTGCCTGTCGTCTTCACGCTGCCATCCACTTCCTGCAGACGACTCGTGTGTGCAGGTGTGTTAAGCCTGCGAAAAAAAGGTAAATGGATACAGATTCGACAAGCGAGAAATATTTCAATAACGTGGTCCCAGCGAAATAATATTATCAGTTTTCAACTATTCGTGCATGAAATGTCCAAATTAAATTAAATTGTCTGCTTGATTGCGCTGTTTTCACAACTCGAATATTTTAGCACCGACCAGACGAGAAAGCGACCTCGAATAATTGCCAGTAAATTAGGTGTGAACTGCCTTTCAGGGACCGGCACACGACCTCGAGTTATCGAAAATCGCATGTTTGAGTTATCGCGGGTATTTTTATATAGACATTAAAGGAAAATGCTAGGGACTTTCTTTAATGCTCGAGTAATCGCCAGTTTTCGAGTAATCGCCAGCTCGAGTTATTGCAATTCTACTGTAGTCGAATTACATGAGGACACCTTTGCGGTCCTTGAATAGAATTTAGTAGAGTTGCAATAATTATTGCCAAAGGAACGTTGATTTTTAGTTGTTCGCTTGCGAACAACTAATGTTACTGGCATTAAATTCAAGTCGGTCTGCACTTAACTACGCTCATAACGATTACCACCGCATCTGCCTGTGCTCACTGATTTGCCTGTATATACTTCACCACTGGTACAATCAATAGTGTTTAACAGCTTGTGCGACGACATTTGCCAGTTTGTTATTAAAATCTGTACATATTGGCTGCGTTCAGGGGAAAACGGGGTTTAATGCATGTCGAATAAGTGATGTCATATACACACTGATTAGCCTGTGCAATGCGCACAAGCTAATCAAGGACGATACTTTTTAATGTTATGGTGTTTTTCGTTTAAAGAGAGTCTCTGGTCCTGGGATGACGATTGATGCATATGCATTAAGCCGTGTTTTCCCAAAAATGAATCTTAAATTATCTTTCCTATTAATGATTTGAAAAAAAAGATAAAAGTGATAATAACTTCAAAGTAACCTCGCTGACAAAGCAAATAATCAAAATCACTTTTCAATCAAATACACAACCAATAAGTTCTAAATTTTTACCTTGTGGCATTTACATGTAAACATCTAAAAGAGACCTTTTCACCGTTTGCCATTAAATGCTTAATATTTATAAATGTAAACATTGGCTCTTAAAAGTCCATTAAAAACAAGAATAAAATTAAAGAAAAAAAAAAGTTATCCTCAACTGGACTCGAACCACTGATCACTGGAATGAAAGTCTATCGTTTAGACCACTCGACCATCCATGCTCATACAATGTGAGATGTATTTTTAACTTAATATAAACAATCCTCGTAGTATGAAAAAATGACACCATAACTCTCCAAATTATTAAATCGTTTAATTTTGTCAATTTACCAAAACGTGAACAGCTCCCTTTAAGGGGTTTTGCGGCAGTTTATTTAATCGAGGATATATTTATAGCAACACCGATGCTGCTATTATCACAACTCAATATTTGTGTTATCAATATCATCAGAAATGACCGAGTTGGTTCATAATACAATAGCCAGTGGTTTGATCCCAGGTGGGGTTATTTTTTTAAACTTTTTTTTTCTTTTTTTAATTTCATACTTGTTTTATACTGGAGCTCTTTAGTCCTGCTGTTTACATTCATCAATTTAAAGCATAAAAGCACAAACTTAAAAACATGCCAAAATCTGTGAACAAGTACATGTAAGTTATTAATGATTAAGGTCGAGTTTGATACTGTATGGTCTTATGTTTGTGATTAAATGTTGTTTTTTATTAATGTCTTCTGGTAAGCTGTTGTGATCACAGTTAAGATTGCAAACAATTTCTAATGTTTATGCATATTTCTAAAAATCTATGTACCGGTGCCTAATTGCTGTATTTTATAAAATTTTACGTAGACGGTAGGGATGGTTAAAACAAAAAATCTCTGTTAAAAGTGCGGTGACCCCCTTTTTCATTTGTGTTTTATGATGACAATACGTATATGAACATATTTGAGCAGTTTCGAAGAATTCTATTAGACAGAAAAAAATTAAATTCCATTTATGTGGTTACAATAGTAAAAAAAATGACGTTTTTATGATTGACAGAAAAATTAAGAAAAATAAAATTCTAAAAATTTAATTTGTGTACTCCATGTTATTGGTGGTGTGTGGTTTACTTAATTGGTATATGCTGTTTCTTAGCTTACATAATATCTACATGTTGTCAATTTCATTGGTTATACATAATTTTTACGTGATAAGAGATTTTTCAGTTTTATTGAAAAAGTACATGATATATAGTGGTGAATAAAATAAAAACAAGGCCGGTGACCCTATGTTTTTTTAAAATTTTCAAATAATATTTGTATAAATATCTTAAATATAAATTTTGGACAAAATCTATTAGATGGAAACAAATCAGCAAAACTGCCGAAACACCCCTTAAGGTCTTCAGACTTGCAAATTGAATGAGTTCAATACACTGTCAGATCTTACATCATGACTAACTTACAGGTTTAGTGGTTGCCTGTTAGCTTGGGGCCAGTAGATTTAAGCCCGGGAAACTCAACTTCAAAAGCTGGTTTTAGTTGGGCTGAAAGGCAGGGCAACTAGCTTTTTCAAGCTTGAAACAACTCAACCCAATTTAACATAGAATACAAATTGGCGACTGTGGATCAATTAGGCATAGGAAATGATTCAATTTCGGCTCACAACACGACATGATGCATTAAAAGTTTGTCATGTTGGCAAAATTGTTGCTCAATAATTTAAAGAAAATAAAAAAAAGTATTAGATACACATAACACAACATGTACATGATTCTAGGCTTGTTATTCTTAAGCAAGGCAACCAACATTCTAAAGGTGGTTGCCAGTGCAGCAACCAATTGCGAAAACAAAGACAAAATGTTGTTATTTTGTCTAAGTTATCTCTTTAACAAATATGAGGATAAACAGTGCACCCGCATCTCGACATGTGCTTTAAGAAACACTCTTTATAAATTTGAATGGGTTGTGTTAATTTCAAACTTGCGATATAAAAAACCTATAACATAATTTTGAAAACTGAGTTGCGTCTAAGACTATGCAAACAACTTCATTGCCTTTAGCGCTTTGAATTGTTTGTGTTTTTAATATGGTATAACCCATTTTAAACGTTTATTCTGAATCAGTTAAGTGATCCAAATGTAAATTGTGATACCTCACTGCAATTGTCACTAAACGAGACCTTGGGGGCAGGCACGAATACACTTCAGTGTTCACTATTAATACTTAGGTAGCTCGCATACTTGTGCATAATACATACCTGCATTCTTAAATTACGCCGCTTTCCCAATACAACAGATATTATATTATTATCGTCAGAAAGAAATATATATATCAATGACCTTGAACATAATTCATAAATGTATATTTTCAGATCTATATAAATCAACTTCAAATGAAGAAGTTAATAATTTTTGAAGCATGTACCTCGTCATATCCATCGCATAATACGAAAAATAAACTTATTTGAACTTACATGTCAAACAATAATTTCCTGTTGTATGGATTTTATGTTTATTTAAAGTGGGTTTCTTTCTCAGGTACAGCAATACAAAACGTATTGCAAAAACATAATTAATTAAATACCCTGTCACTTAAAACGACTTGCAAGACAACAATTAATAAAATATAGTTCACAAATATTAACACAGATTAATAAACTGATAGACCGAAAATAATTAAAATTAATTATAATTACTATTCATGTTAGACAATTTTATGGGTTGAATGTGCTTCATGCATCGATGATTACATTAGTCGGGTTGAATTGATAGGTACCATTAAAAATGAGTCGCGCTCTGTGAAAAGGGGGTTTAATGCAAATGCGTAAAGTGTCGTACTAGATTTGTATGTGCAGTCCGCACAGGCTAATCAGGGACGACTCTTTCCGGAAAGTGTCGTCCCTGATTAGCATGTGCGGACTACACAAGCTAATCTGGGTCAACACTTTACGCACACGCATTAAAACCCTTTTTCACAGAGCACGACTCATTCATTTTTGAAAGAACCAATTACTACATGTTCAAATGTTCAGAACAATGGGTACACACGTTTTGAGTTGCAATTATATATATGATTTTTTTACATTTGGTGTATAGTTTTTCGATAAAATTTATTGAACCAACACTTTTCATGTAATATAAAAGTTATGATGTAATATGTATTTATAAGGTTTTTTATAAATCATAATAATTCATTTTTTATAGAATTACCAATTTTCTGTTACGTAAGTCACTTATACTTTGTTTACATTGATTATGACAAGTTTTTTTTTCAAAACAATTCTTAGCGTGGAAATGTTGGGTTGCATTATTTAGAGCAAATATTTACACTGGCTCCTAAAATAAGCTCTAGTGAATAAGCAGCAGGTACTAATCATTGTTTGAAGCACATCATTTTTGTTCTTTTGTACATTATTAACTCATGACATAAACTATATGAAGCATGACATAACATTTTACAAAAATGAGTTGATCATATATAAGTTTTTATGAGCGAAAAAGGTTCTCACTTAAACCAACGACAAAATTTGGCTTAAATGGCTTGTTACATGCAAATTACTTGTTTAGGAGCATTAAACTTAATTTATATCTACATATATATTAGTAATATACACAGTTGTTTCTCTCGAATTTCAGTATGTAGGCACTGAACGGAGCGTTTGTATACCAGGATTTCCGCCGAAGTTGTAAATTAGTGTAGTTTATCGATATGACGCAGATTACTATAATAATTTAAGAAATAGAAAACCTCACTGAGGGCCCTATGGCAGAATAGTGACCAGCCAGGCAGCCCCAAATAGCATATACTATTTGGGGCTGCCTGGCTGGTCACTATTCTGCCATTGGGTCTCGAGTGAGGTTTTCTATTTTTTATATTATACCGAACATTTTTGTGAAGATAAATGTCAATAGAAATAAAAAATAAACAACACAATATAAATTCTATAAATATTTATCAGTTACTATTAATGATATGTACCGGTGTAAAACAATAATACACAATGCACATTTTTGTAAACAAAGGAAACAGTACTCGAAAAATCTTTGCGTTATAAAACAAATGTTACAAATAACTAACATTGTAGCGGGCACTATTAGATGCGCGCGCATCTAGTCAGCGGACGCTATACTGAAAAAAATTAGTTAAAAAATCAAAGTATTTGAACAACGCGACCGTACCTTTTGATTGATTGGTAGTACTGGTTTATGAAGTCACGTGCTTGCACAAGCATTTCTTCACGTGGGCGTGGCTCAGGGCCGGCAAATGTCTGGTCCATGATCGACCCCGTGCAGAATCTCTGAGAGCATGACACGCTCTGAATTGGAAATCATGATGTGAACAGCATATCCAATGTACGGGTATAGTGTTTTAGCTACTTAACCCATTTATGCCTAGTGGACTATCCCATCCTTCAAAATTGGATCAATTTATTTCCAAAATTAGGGATTTCTAGTATATTTATTTCTAGATTTAGAATATTCCTTACAGAAATTCCTTTAAGCAAACAGCGCAGACCATGATGAGGCGCCGCATCATGCGGCGTCTCATCTGGGTCTACGCTGTTTGTCAAGTCCTTTTTTCTAGACGCTAGGCATGAATGGGTTAAGGTAAATGAGCAGAAATTCAACCAGGAACGAACGGAGGTAGCGGTAGTTGTGAACGTTGTTGTGGTAGTGCTGCTAGTGCAGGTGTTGGTGTCAATAATGTTGTAAGCAGTCCAGTGATTGTGTCAATGGCGCTTGTGGCGTTTGCTTTAATAACATATTGAATGGAAGTGCTATTGATAGGGGCAGTAGTGGTGAGGTTATCGGTCGCAGGGACATCAAATGCATGGTCGATAAGTGGATGTTCTGGCTATACCAGTTCTACGGCTAGGCCTTAACTCATTTATGCCAAGTGGACTCTCCCATCCTTCTAAATTGGATCAATTTATTTCCAAAATTAGGGATTTCTAGTATATTTATTTCTAGATTTAGAATATTTCTTACAGAAATTCCTTTAAGCAAACAGCGTAGATCCTAATGACACGCCGCATCATGCGGCATCTCATCTGGGTCTACGCTGTTTGCCAAGGCCTTTTTCTAGACGCTAGGCATAAATGGGTTAACCTTCCGCCCCAAGATCCAATATTGTCCTATTCAGCATAGGTCCTCTATCGTATAATATTCTTGTTAAAAAACTTGCAACTAGATCTGAATACCTACATTTTTATGAAAAATGTGCAGGTAGATATTCAAATCTAGTTTCAAGGTCAACTATTATCAAGAGTATCATATTATCGAGATCCCTTAGTGTTCTAAGTCCGGTGTAGTTTCAATGTCAACTATTATCAAGAGTATCATATTATCGAGACCCCTTATTATTTGTAACCCGGTGTCAAACGGATTGATAAGCGGAAAAGTTGGTTTGAGCGCACGCGCTGACCCATTGTTACATTAAATAAACATCCATCATTTCATAAAACCAGGACCCGCATACATTAGAAAGATAAACCGAGCAAAATGAAAACTTGAGTGTAAGATTTATTTTGCATTGAAACTATATATCGGCAAGTTTTGATACGCGATTTTTACGCCTGCATGGATGTTTATATTCCGAGAAAAGCCGAGTGAATTTGTGTCAATACACAACACTTTTTCGCAGAATAGCATGCATATCTTAAATCTATAACATTACCGATTGTGCGAAACATTTTTAATGTTAACATAACCACAAAGTTAAAAATATAAACATTTGTGCATGATATATTGAAAATTGCGCCCCTAGCGTGAAGCATACTACTATTGTTATGAGGAAGGTAGATTTGTTGAATATTAAATTGTAATAATCTATCATTCACTTAAACTCATTACGTAGTTTTCATTTAATATGCCATAAAACGGTATACCGAGCGACAGATGTTGTGTTAATACATTTTATAATGATTGCTAAATGCATTAAGGCGAAATACCAATATACATAATAGCGGAAACTGGAGCCTCGTAGCACAGATGAATGAATCGCATCGAATCAGGGAAGCGAAATGTGGAAACATATTTACGAAATGAAGGTCAGTCTTAAAAAGAAAAATGTCCATTTCCACTTAATGCCAAACTTTAGAAAACATAAATCGTTTTAAAAGGGCGTCAGTTCTGAAAAACAAAAAAGAAAATGTATTTGACTTGAAACAGATTCTTTTGAACAAAATGCGTTTAATTATGTTGATGTTCGAAAGAGTTTCGATCGTACGTTGAACATTAAACTTTTGACACTTGGCACAAACGGGGTATTCCTACTCGGTTTCTTCAAAAGGTTTTCCCAGACATTCCGCGTATACATTCCGCTGAAAAATACAATCAATAATTGCTAACGAAATTGTCATCACTTAACCGAATTCACGAAGGTGACGTTAGGTATATTGTCCAATATAATGTATAAAACGATGTACCGGTAAGCAAGTAATGTTTTGAAAATATTTTGGAGTGGGGTTTTAAAGGCAAGCATCAAAGCAATAAACCCGTCAAATCATGTAATGTCAAACTAAATTAGAAGGTAAAACCGGATGAATTAGCATTCCTTAAACAGATGATCATGATATATTAAAATTCTTAAAAGTTTTTCGCAGTATTAGTCATTAAAATTACCGATGCGGGAATTGAAAAAAAGTATAACCAGATGAAATCTATAAGCCTGTATGTAATCATTTCATTTTCATTTGCTTTGTTTCGGATAATATCGGATCGTTCGGACAGCAATTGTTCATAATAAGTGAAAATGTTTTTTTTATTTTTTTATAGCGTATTCGGCTTTATCCGGTTATTATTATAACCTTGTATTTATAAGTCGTATGTCCGAAGATTTATTACTAATGACGCTGGTAACCCGACTTTTTCATGTTAAATGTTATAGACAATTATCAAAATTTTAATGAATTAAACATAGCTAGCTAGTTAAGTAAATGTATGATAGTGTAGGTTACTTTAATCAGGCGTTTTCCACTAAGTTATAGCTCGCATAGCCTTTATTTCAAAATATATTTCAAGGCAAAGTTAGAATCAGATAATTTATATATTTATCAAGTTTAAGTCTGTTGTCATGTCATTAATTTACGAAATAAATGGATTTATTGCAACTGTTTACGGACTTTTTTAGAACACATTTTGAGGCATCGCACACAATTTAGTTTTTTACAAACAATGTGTAAAGAGCTGTAATATCTTTCCAGAAGTATCGCTTGGAACTAAAAGCTTTTCCAAATACAACATAATTTATGTTCATGTTATTTAAAGTGGAGCTTCTGAGAAGATATACGAGCAGAAATCCCCAAACCAAGTGTATGACATTGTTACGTGTTTCTGCTGTTTCTTATTTTGTTAGGTTAATGAAAAGAGAGCTAGAATATATCGGAAACGTAAGTGCAAAAAATAACTTACTTCGATACATTTTGTGTGCAATGTATCTGAACACACTGGTCGTTCCTGGCCCACGTGACGTAATTTGACAAATTTTCTGACTGCTGGGGCAATGGATTCTTTTCCGGAGGCGGATGCTTCCTTTACTTGCGAGTCCAAATCGAGACCATTTTTTATGTAATCGTCGCTAGAGCGCCGAGAGCCGATGCCGCTATCTTCGCTCACGACGTTCCTGTTCGTGAGTTTACCGTCATGCTTCAGTTGTGAGACAGTTCCGTTTTCAGCGACGGAAATGCGACCGTTCTGTTCCGACATTTCACTAAAGCGTAAATGAGACTTCGACGAAGAACCGTTGGTTGTTCCTTGGTCTCTATTCGAATACTGCGCTTGGTCTCTATTCGAATACTGCGCCTGGTGCAAGTTCTGATCAGCAATCGGAGTGTGTCGTTTGTTATTCCGGTTCTCTTCGCACTCTCTAATGACAATACCACTTTCACATTCTTGACTAACGTTAATGGAATCTGAGACTAATGGTTCAGACTTATTACTTCGTACGTCGTTAATCCCGTTACAATGCGACGATCGCGTTAACAAAGAATCTGTTTTGTCCAAACTGTGGCTATTATGCAACGAATTTGCATTTGACGACGGCGTCAACTCATTAAGCGCCCTAGTGTCCGAGGAGTGATTTAAATTTGAATCTAAATGTTTAGATTCATTAGTCTTACAGGAATTGTGCTGACAGCGCGCATGTCCTTTTGCGTCTAAATTAGCCGAGACTGGCTCACTAGTTGCGTTATTTGTAATGTAAACTTCGCTGGTACGCCCTGACAAACATGCAAGCGGTTCATCGCACTCGACTTGCGTTTGTTTCGTTCTGCATGCCGGTGCAGGAGCGGTTGCTGAAAACGTTTTGCGTAGGCGTCCAATAATACTGTCGTTATTAATAATAGGTCGTGTAACTCGGGTAGTTCGCGGTTTGCCATCGGGTGAAAACCTCGTTTCCAGGTAGGACGTATAACCCTCCGGTCCCTTGAGTATTAGAACGACTGGGACATCAGTGGGCAGCCTCTTCAAAACGTCCAGAGACTCCTCGTAGGCCAGGTTTTCTAAATCAGGTGTCATCGACCTTTAATATGACGTCACCTATTTGAACTAATCCGCTCTCGGCGGCAATACCATGTGGCACGAGGTCAGATACGACCACGTGAGGAGCTCTCGACCTCTTTCTCACTAAAAATCCGAGTCCTTGTTTTTTCTGCTTGAGTAGTTTTACTCGAATGATGTTTGATGCGTTCGAAGCGCTCTTGGAATCCATTTTTTTCCAAGTATCAGCGACAACTTGTACGAAGGTGTTCTCAATAATCAAGACGTGTTAACTTAACCTGAAAAAAAAGTTACATTAATGTCTGACAATGTAATCGATAATGTATTTTAGATATTTTACTTGCATTTGCCAATATATTTTTTTAATTATCCGCGCTTAATTTTGAGATTTGTAATTTTGACAAGTAAAAACACACGCAAGTTAAACCTGTATATATATATATATGTGCTCATTTTCGAGTATTCAATGAGCTCATTTAATAGTACCGCTTTAACATATGTTAAAGCGGTACTATTAAATAAGCTACGCTCACGCTCATTGAATACTCGAAAATGAGCACAGGCGTCACAAATTTATATGCATGTTTGAAAAATGCATGTGAATTATGACGCAGAATGTAATTTTCGCACCGGACGATGACACTGTGGTACCAAATACGTACAAAGATGAACAGTTTCTTAAAACTTATTTGAAAAGTGTAAGTGCAAACTATGGTACTTACAAAGTTATATTAACGATCTTACTTATCAGACAACTAACTGCGCATGATCTAACCAAATTGTGAATACATATCCACAACACATCGAGCATGTGATCCTTTGTAGTGCATTTGAGTAAAATTCCAACTTTACATCAGTGGTATTTTACGCAAGCATTACACTATCGATGGACGTTGAGTTATCGATGGTTAATTGCTATTCATTGACTCCGGCTTCTAATAAAATATGAATTCATATGGCTAATTTTGTTTAAGCATTCATTGGCATACTATCCATTACGAGCGTTCAAATGAGAATGGGCTCCTTAGTTAAAATTAAATTATTTAGTTTGCCGTTCTTTTTTATAAAAATAAACAATCATATATTTTTCACCTGAATAGTAGGGCGCAATCATTCTGATGGTGTTTCTATGGTTGCTAGTGACAATTTTCAAATTTGAAGATTACGATGTCTTTACAATATTTAAGTCCTTAAGTATGATTTATTGTTTTGTTTATTGTTATCATACGTGTCTTTCTATTTGACAAAACTTTTAAACCCGAACGTTAACATGTCTATATTTGTCTTAGAATATCCATGGTAATAGCTTTGATACACTAGAATTGACAGTTTCACGCTGGGTATGGCGATGCTTCGATAACGGATGGCACTTCGCTAACAGAGAACAATTCACGCGCGAAAGATAAATTCCTCGTGTTTTTAAACGTATATCCTTAATATTAGTTTTTGGGACATCGGAGTTTGATTGCGGAGTTGATAAATTGTATGTCCTTTTGTATTGTGAATATATATTTCAATGATGAGTAGTAGGTTTTTGTCAAAATATAGGAAATCGGAAAACAGAATACACTGAATAATTAGTACTAATTTTAACAAAATAAAAATACAAAATAAAAGACAACTTGCAAAAAAGTGTGTGCTATTCCAGCATGAAGAGTAAACACTGTGCTTCAAATACACAAATTTTAAAGTATTCATTTGAATATAAACGAAGATAAAGCATGTTTTAATAGATCATATTTATTATGTTGCAGACAATTTGGTTCCCGAAAAAGGATACTAGTACTTCGGATAACTTTTAACTTGACGATGTGAAAACCTATTCTTATGGATGTCTTTATTACTGTGACATAGATGTTAATTTGAATTTGTATCGTTTCCACGATTTTATTACTCATTATATTTTTGATTGTATATTTTGATGTATTGTGTTATTGCCACTCTTTAGTAGTCTTGTTTTCACGCAATATTATCTTCATAAAACGACTGAGAAATACATAACTACGAGTCGTTTAACACGTAACCACCGTTAAATAAGTCGGTACGTTATCATATCATCACAACTTTATAAGCCTAAGCATGAGTGAGTGATTTATGATCACGACTCAATGAAAGTAAAATGTGCTGCTTTCTATATCATATTTTTAAACCCTGTTGATTAAAGAACAGCTAGTTTAAAGGGGCCTTTTCACGTTTTGGTTAATTGACAAAATTAAAAAAAAGGTTTCCGATTCGCAAATG
The DNA here is from genome assembly GCF_020536995.1 of Dreissena polymorpha. Lineage (NCBI taxonomy): Eukaryota > Metazoa > Mollusca > Bivalvia > Myida > Dreissenidae > Dreissena > Dreissena polymorpha. The sequence continues at coordinate 153,381,351 of NC_068355.1, forward strand.
TTCGTTGTAGTTATGATATTTATGAGGAAACAGTTATACTTAGCATTTACCATGCTTTAAAATATCCATTATATGCATCATTTGACGATTTAAAAACCTTAAAATTATTAAACGTTGCAACGCGAAACGATTGAATAACCGGGGAGTTCTGTTGTTGTCGTTAAATTTTGTGATGCGAAGAGGACTGCTATGCTAAAGTATAAAATGCATCACACATAGCATGAATACGGATGGTCGAGTGGTCTAGGCGGTAGATACTCCAGGGGTCAGTGGTTCGAGCCCAGTTGAGGGGGACTTCTTTCTTTATTTTTTTAATGGAGCTTTTTTTATCCAATGTTTACATTTATCATTATAAAGAATTTAATGACAAACTTCAATACATGCCAAAATATGTGAACAGGCCCTTTTAACTGAACAGATAATTTTACTGATTACCATCTTTACTCACGACTACTTTCCGTAATGTCGGGTGCTTGGAAGCAGACGGTCAAAATAATGTGTCGTTACTATGAGTTAGTTATTTGGTCATCACGCTTGACTTAGTCCGTCTTACCCGCTAGTTATTCACTAGCTCTCGTTCATACACTTTAATAAATCTTCCCAATTGTTAATTGTCTCGTTCAATGAATGACAAAGTACTCTTTAAAATCTTCCCAAGTGATGCACCCAAAATGATATGAAAGGTAAAATCTATAATTAAAAAAAACAACTCTGCACACTAACTTTGATAATTTTTTGATTGAAAATGATGGTATTATTGTTAGTTTTAAAAGCTGCGACCAAGTTTCATGAAAAATGTGGAGTTCACAAGTTTTTTTCCAATTTGACCTATTGACCTTATATTTTACCCAATAGGACCCAGATGCGACCTCGGTCAAGATGTCATCTAGTAAAATGCTCTGAACAATTTTTTTTTCCAGATTTGTTAAGGATTTCTTAAGTTAAGTTTTTGATCTCACGTATACAACTTTGCTCAGATATTGAATGAACGAGACGACAATAAAGTTTCTTGAAGATTGGTTATTATATGTGTCCTCTTTACGTGATAAGGGTTATTTACATGTACAATCGGTTTAAAGCAATTACCCGAAAACACTGATTAGACGTCTATAATATCCCGCAAAAAGAGATGTTAACATTGATTCAACTATGTGCGGTGCTTTGATAGAAACCTAAGTGTTTAAAATCTATTGGAAATATATAATAACAACGAAAACGCGTTGTATCTCTTTGTTTACATTAGCCTACACTCGTATGCAAGCTACGTTCGGATTGGTCGGAGCGGTTTTATATATTTAAAATTACATCGAGAACGAGATACCAGTTGATGCGCGTATAACTTGTAAAAAAAACTGCAAAAAGAAGATTCAAACAGCGACATAGGATTTGTTTTCACGTATCAGTTCCCAACTGGGCCAACCTATCATTGGGACACCTGTTGTGATCTAGTTTTTAGGAAAATGTTTGCAATAAATGTGGCTTCTCGAGTGTTTACAAGCTATTTATTAATTTCATTTTATGACCAAGTTGTTATTTTTAAACATATTGCATTTCCAAAACCAAAAAAAAAACATTGTTACCAATGAACATATTTGACCGTAAATACATGTTGGACAACAATAACACAATACCAAGTTGCAGGCTCACGTGGCTTTCTGGGTTCCACCTTTTAACTTAAATGGATTGAAATACGACGCTAAGTGGTGCTTTATTTGAAATAACTTTTTAAAAACATTTTTGTTTAACAATTTCAAGTAGTGTATACAAAAAACCAGTTTTATGCTGCTAATGGCGATGTGAAATACATCCGAATTACTTGATTTAATAAGCATGTGTTATTGCTCTGAAATTCCATTGTTAATGCATTCATTTTACACGGTTATCATCCCCGCAACGTGAAATGTTGTCACCGATTTCAAACGTATTCAAGGATTTATTCTTATACCTTAAAGTGATATTATGGGCATTTTTCACTGTTGAATTGAGCTGAAAAAAATTAACAGGTAAAAGGAGTTAGTTAAAATGTGGTTACTGACCAATTATCTGCAACTCATCTTGCTACCAGTTGTTTATTAAAAATATATTTTATATACCATATTTTACGTGACTCACCCAGTCCTCTAAGCCGAAATGATCCGTAAAACAAAATTGTGGCTTTGTGTCGTATGAACGAATCTGCACTAAAACTAAATTTAGGTTCACATCGTACATGCATGATCAGTTGTCAAACGAAAGTACGGTTGATATTCAAATGCATTATTTTGATTTTTCCGGGATATTGTTTTAGTATGTTGATGCTGCATTAACAAATATAAGTGTATATGAAGTGAAAACACCAAAAATAAACAACGGTTGCGATAGACAACTATTAACTGTTTTTTCTATATATCTATGAACCTGAACCAAGTCTGTTTTTGTCGTTTTAAGATATCTTACCGTTAAGGAGGAGCTCACATTTCAGGGTTTGAAATGATGGTAGTGCATTAAAAAATGCAATTCGCTGCAAAAGGTAAGTGTGGCGTTGAAAGAAGTAATGATCCACATGTTCAACTTCATTTCCACATGCGCAAATATTTATTAAATAAGTTAAGGTTTCTGCAATCATTTCTTAAACGGGCATGCGTAATTGGAAGCTTTCTATCTCCAGTGTTGAACTGCTGGGGATTATTGTCGCATACATAATAATAATCGCAATAATAGTTTCAACAAAGCTTTACATTTTAAAGTGGTTTCAGAAAAGAATAGGTAACGAATTACATACATCAAAGGCAGATCCTTTTAACAAGCGTGAATAAAGTCTTTTTTTACATAAAAATAATGAAGTATTATGCAGCTCTCATGTTGCAGGAGGACTGTGTATAAACTTTTTGTGGGGGAATGTTAGTTATATCGCGATACTCGCCTTTGTGTATTTTGTAGGTATTACTGAATTCAATATTACTTCTTCGTTTGTCAAGACATAGCGATTTAAATTCAGTATAAAGATTTCTATGAAGTCGTATCTGGTTAAGCCTACGTCAACATGCGCGGCTACGTTTTTTTCTGATGATTGCTCATAATACAAAGAACAATCGTCCAACACAGTGCACGAGTATGTTAGTAATGGCCGCATGTAGGCAAAGTATATTTGTTTTTGGCATTTTCTAAGTGAGTTTTTCCACGTGTCCTTCGATTTTCGACGCCGATTTATGGATGTTATTAATGTTCCATTTGCCATCGCTGCGTAACGTAAGACCAATATTTTTTTCTAATTATCAACAATTATTACGCCTACATAACCAAATATTAAAGGAAAGGAAACATAGTTTTGTGTTGTAAATATAATTGACCACGTTGTCTTGTGATGAAAATTAACAAGGTCGCCGTCCAAATTTACTTGAGAAAAGCTAATGAAGATGTGCATGATAGGAAATAAAGTCAGCCAAAATCTGGGGAAAAAACTAACACGATTTTTTACAGTATCCTTAACATAAATCAGAAACGCAATTGTTCAAATACTAAGCCCCTATGGGCACCGTCATTTACTTCAAATGACCGAGATTTTGATGAACCAACAAATACTTTTGGGTACGTAAAGACAAGTAACTTTCCATCCATTCCAGTATACGTACACATATACCATTTGTTTCAGTTTGAATATAAGACATTGTTGTCAAACTTATTCAAAGGAATCGTAGAATACTATGCTGTTAAGTTTATTGTCGTCAAAAGATATAGTTATTTGATCAAATATATCAGCTCATAGGCTGTTCAGTGCCCTCGTAGAAATTCCAGAGATGTTTACCACATGTAACACAGTTTTAAACATGGCAATTATATCATAACAAATGTGTTATTCCAAGTTTAATGATTAATAGACATTAGCTGTTGCATCTAGAGTGTTGAAAAGCTTTAAATTTAATTAGACAAAGCGACCTAATTTTGTTCACCCCACATTACCAAAAACTCGACCAAGGTATCATCGGGAAAAGTTTTCTGACCACGTTTCTTTGAGATTGGGCTTTAAAATGGGCCACGAAAAGGTTCACGCGCTTTCTGTTTTAATTTAACATAATAAATTTGTTCATAATCCCCTGCGACCCAGTTTCGAACTAAGTCGATATATCATTGGCAAATAAATGTGACATCTGGAGTGTTCACCTGGCAATTTGCTCACAAGACAAGACGGACAAACGATAACCGTGAGAACGTTGTTCCCATGTGAGTTACAAAATATGACAACGCCGTAAAACCATGTTTCATCGTTTTGAATTGAATAGTTGATTAATGAGCAATCCAAAGTTGGGTCTAACTTTAAGCCGCCGTCACACAAAACTAAAGCACAATACATCCGTACATGCTCAAATTATTTAAGGACACATTTTTTCCATGTCAGTAACAGTGACTATGAACTTGATTAAATTGGTCCCAAATGCAATCCCATGGTAGGTATGCATGTAAACAACAAGTGCACGAAATATCAGAGCTATACCTCCGTCAAAATTTTATGTTAGGGAAACCGTGTTTCTAGGTGTTGTTACTGTAACCTTGACCCGACTGGTCCAAAATTAAACCCAAAACTTGAAATCCAATTAGGCAAGATACCCGTGAAATTTAAGCTGAATACCTTCATCCCAACTCTAGTCTTCAAGCTTGCAAGTTACTGCTACCCTTTACTTAAAACTGACTGGTCCGAAAGGCAAACTTAATGTATCTGCGTATAAGCTTGCTATATCTAAAGCTTCAGCACGATTGGTCAATTCAAGCTTAAGTTATTAAACGGAAAAAACCTGTTTAATGTTTCTTTTTTAGCAACATTAACCTTGACCCGACAGGTCACAACTGAGTTACTTATCTAGGAATGCATGTACATTGTGCAGAATCACGTGACTTTGTGGGGTTTCCATTTAAACTTTAATGGATGTAAACACACTAGTAAGTGTTGGTTTATTTTAAATAACTTTTAAAACAATATTTCTTAAGAATTTCATTTGGTGCGTAAAAACCAGTTTTTTATGCTGCTTACGGCAATGTGAACTACAGCAGAATTACTTTATTTAATAAGCGGGGGTTTTGGGCCAAAACAACTGATGGATATACTATCAACTTGCCAATAGAGAATCACATGCCAAAAAACGTTAAATATTTCCGATAGAATTTTGTCGTTTTGGCTTTTGTGTATATATGACAAGATGTAAAATTAAATGCTATTATATCATGTTTCTGTATTATTATTTTGCCGCAGTACACTTCTGATTTTTTTTGCAAAAATGACCAATGAAAGTACGACAATGAAAAAATATCATATGATCACATATACTTTAAAATAAACAATTTATAACGCTGTAATTTAACCATATTTCAGGTTAAAAAAGGTTTCATTGAATATAAATAAATATTACCTATAATAAAATAATGTACACAAAAGCACTCACTATTGCCAATGAAGGATCACTGTTTACAGCATTATCTCCCCTGTCAGATCAACAGTTGGAACATCTTTTCACAAATTTGTAAAGTTGTTCGTTTATCTTAGGGACACACTATGCACCAATTGTTTTTATTCGTTTATACTTTTTAATGAAATACACGATAGTGACCCCCTATTGGTGTGACCCCCTATCGGCGAGTTGACTGTACTGCATTCATGTGTACAGCTGTGCCGCACGAAACGTGAAATTTTGTCATCGAGTTCAGACGTATTCAATGGTTGATTCTTTAATCTTAAGATATCTGCACAAACTGCAAGAAAAAAATGTATTTTATGCACCAAAGACGTTTCAAATGTATTTCAATTATTCAAGATATTTGTAAAAATTAAGTTCTTAACGGTTTATATTCTTTCCAGCCCGTGTGTAAACCCGTGAAAACCTCGTTGATCCTGCATCCTGTGTATGCTTCCTGGACACGCAGTGTCGGCGCTATAACTTCATACAAACAAATTTATGAGGAGAAACCATTTTTCTTTTTTTTATCCTAGGAAAACAACATACATATACCGTACATTTACACCATACCGTCTTCATAAGAATGGACCTAAAGAAAAAATAATTGCTCTTTGCATTTGCAATAAAAGGGGGCCTTTTCACGTTTTGGTAAATTGACAAAATCAAAAAAAGTTGTTTCAGATTCGTCAATTTTTGAATAAGTTATGATATTTGTGATGAAACAGTAATACTGAACATTAACCATGCTATAAAATAGCCATTATATGCATCTTTCGACGATTTAAAAACATGAAAATTATAAAGCGTTACAACGCGAAACGATTGAATAATTTGGAAGAGTTCTGTTGTTGTCGTCATATTTTGTTTAACTACGAGGATTGCTTATATAAAGTATAAAATACATCCTTCATACTATGAGGACGGATGGCCGAGTTGTCTAAGTGGAAGACTTTTACTCCAGGACTCCAGGGTCAGTGGTTCGAGCCCTGTTGAGTTTTTTTTTAAATTTTATTTTTGATTTTAACAGGAGCTTTTTAGATCGAATGTTAACATTTATTAATATTAAGCATTAAATGACAATCTTCAATACGTGTCAAAATCTGTGAAAAGGCCTCTTTAAGCTTTTGTATGCAAGCATTGTTGTGATTCTAAGCACCAAATACAACAGCAAATTACCAACTTTATTTACCTTACGAAATAGACCTGTCAATGCTCATTGATAAAATAGTGAAATTAATGCTTTTTTTACAAACACAATTATCACTAAGTTGAAAAGTGGTAATTTTAAAGTAAGTTTTTGCTGCAATCTACATATTCATTTACACGTTTATTAAAACATAGAATACATAGACAATATACAAGCACTAATTTTAAGGTAACGTGAAAGGGATGCGTCATTTGGATAGTTAAATAATCTTAGTACAAAAATTAGTCGCGCATGCCGAAGAAAAAGTTATTAACATAAATCTAATATTTACTTAATTACTTTAATACCATACAAACCGAGCACATGTGGGCTAAAACTGCCATGTGCTCAAAAGAAGCAGGTGCTATTACCGTTCATTTGGCATTTAGATTAACTACACGAGTAATATTTAACGCGGATCTGAACAATGTAGGGTGTAACCCTAGAAAGTGTATCGTTCAAAGCGGGCACATACCGGAAGGCGCGGTCGTGTCGCCAGTACAATTTCTATGTGTGTGCAGCGACATAAATACGGGTGACAACGATTAAGTGTTTAATACGACTCCCCTTTCGTACTAGCAATGGAGCAACAATTGTGAAAAATGTAAAACACTCAACACCCTGACATTGCAATTATTCAAGCTCTTGTTTAGGTCTCAATATCAGGCATAGCAAAAACGTTTGTTGCCAAGTCATTGCACTTTTATGGGTGCATAAACGATTTCTTTTAGATACGATGGCTTCATTTTTCACAGTTGATGAATTGCATTGTACTTGTGACACTAAGGCGTGAAGAGCGTTATTCAGTGCAACGGAACAATGCGAGCTCGAACGTGTGTCCTATAGATAGAAGTATTTTAAATGGGTATATTAATATAACTGCTTACACTTCAGTCTTCAGATTTCTTGATGTTAACAATGTTGATAATAAAACAATCTATAAACAGGTGGTTGTAATATAATTCTGTTTATGTAAAATTATTTGTTTAAAATACAACTTAAGTGGGAACGAACAGACAGATTTATTAATAATTCAAAGTACGAAACTAAAGCCATCATAAGGGATTCACAGGCTATTTGGAAATTTGGAGCACTCAATTCCACTCATAAATCTCGCAGTGACATGAAATCCAAGCAATATTTAACCTCCAACACTAAAGCCCTTTGGGATGATATTTTCCAATTATACTTTTTTAACGGAACATCGACAGTAAGACCTCTTTTATCCAATAAGAAAATTATGAAAACATAATCGGGATATTAAATATGAATCTTTAAAGTCGTAAAGCAATAGGAGACCGCTGATTCATTAGCCGGTCATTTGTAATCGAGTATCGCCTATAAAATATCAATGAGTTATTATTAAGCCTTTCTTTGAAAGCTTCAAAAGCTTCAACACCAACTGTTGCAATAAAACAATTATAGAAGTCGGTCGATTCGTTGAATGATTTTCAAAAAAGAAATGAGTCACGCTCTGTGAAAGGGGGTTTAATGCATGTGCGTTAAGTGTCGTCCCAGATTAGCCTGTGCAGTCCACACAAGCTAATCAGGGACGACACTCTCCGCCTTAACTGGATTTTTGAGTTGAAGATACTTCTTTAAAAAATATCATAAAAGCGTCGTCCCTGTTTAGCTCGTGCGAACTTCACAGGGCAATTTTGGACGACACTTAAAGGGGCCTTTTCACAGATTTTGGCATTTTTTAACTTATTCATTAAATGCTTGATATCGATAAATGTAAACATTGGATCGTAAAAGCTCCAGTAAAAAATCAAGAATAAAATAAAAAAAAGGAAAAGAACATTGCCCTGACCAGGTTTCGAACCAGTGACCCCTGGAGTCCTGCCAGAGTCCTGAAGTAAAAACGCTTTAGCCTACTGAGCTATTCCGCCAAGTACGCATACTTGACGTATTTTATACCTTATTTAAGCAATCTTCGTGGTTTCACAAAATTTAACGACAAAAACAGAACTCTCCAAATTATTCAATCGTTTCGCGTTGCAACGCTTTATAATTTTTAGGTTTTAAAATCGTCAAAAGATGCATATAATGGCTATATTAGACCATGATAAATGTTCAGTATTACTGTTTCCACACAAATATCATAACTAAAACAAAAATTTGCGAATCTGAAACAACTTTTTTCAATTTTGTCAATTTACCAAAGCGTGAAAAGATCCCTTTAACGCGCATGAATTAAACCCCCTTATCCCAGAACACGGCCTTAAGCTACAGCATTCAAAATGAATAACCAAGGATCTTGTTTGTTTGCATTATTGTCGCTTTTGACCTTAGCTACATGTGGACCGAAGACAAAAAAAAAATATATATGTATGATATTAGACCATGGTCGAAGCATTATATGTGTATGACCGTGGACCATGTTCGAAACCTTATATATGTATGACACTTAGCCATGGTCAAAACAGTATACATGTATGTGTATGACCTTGTAGCGTGGTGAAAACCGAATATGTGTATGACACTGGACCGTGGCAAAAACCTTATATATGTATGAGACTGGACCGTGGTAAATACCTTACATGTGTATGTCAACGAACAGTGGTCAAAACCTTGTATGTGTATTCAACAAGTCCATGGTAAATACCTTGCATGTGTATTACACTGGACAGTGGACAAACCTTAGGCATGAATGACGCTGGAACGTGGCAATAACCTAATATGTGTATGACATTTGACCGTTGCAAAACCTTACATGAATATTACACTGAACAGTGGTCAAACCTTATACATGTATGACACGGAACCGTGGCTGAACCTTACATTAAAATCGTTTCATTATTGCTTGATTTTCCCCATTACATGTGCCTTCTATATGATTTATTGAATGGACTTTCTCTTTGTTTTACTTCTTTGTTACACAACAAATAGTTCTCGGGCGATGATATGAATTTTTTAGAAAACTGCTCACCCTTTGACTCAAAACATGAATTATTTCAGAATATCTCAATGGTAGACCATACAGAATTAACGCAATCGCCATTCAGCTACAATGGATTCTGATGGTTCAAAATATACTGCAATTTTATTGGTATATTTAGTCGACTTAACCATATAAATATTACATGTAAAGCGCCCTAAACTAATACACGATGGAAGTAGGTACTGCGTAATATAATCACGTATTTTAAGTACGTGAAAATAATTACTCGAAACCAAATATTGCTTCAATGACAGGATTTTTAACAGAAAATAAGTGATGTGTTTCCAGTCACATGCTGACCAACTTTCCCTTTGACTTTATTCATCAAGGCGTTTATCTTTGAACACCAAGTATCTGCATGTGAGGGAATAATGTTGTAATATAATAGGCATGGTCAAAATTCATATAATCACAAATTAACAGAACGGAACTGCCTTGTTATGTTGTAATCCCAATTTGAACACTAATCTGAACAAAACAAAATCCTGTTCAATAAATGCATTTTTTTCCTGAGAATAAAGGACTTTTTGCATGTGCCCAAAGTGTCGTCCCAGATGAGCCTGTGCCGTCCGCAAATTTAAATCAGAGAGTACACTGTCCGCTTTTATGGTATTTGTCATTTAAAGTAGCATTACTACTCAAAATCAACGAAAATGTCTTACAATGTTTCGTAAAATAAACTTAACCTATAAAAAATCAGTGTTCCTTATGGCAATTGCTTAAATTTCAACGCAAGATGTGGTCCGATAAAATATATGTTTGTAGATACAAAATGCTCGTTTTTATCATTGCTTTGCATATTTAATTCCATTTCAATTTCCCGCAACGATATCTATTCATATGACACATGAACACTAACATGGTGTTCGTATGTCGTGTGAATAGATATATTCGCGGGAAATTAAAATGGAATTATTGTGTCACAAATAAATAAAAACGAGCATTTTGTATCTACACAAATCTATGTAATCATACCACAATAAGCGTTGAAAGTGTGGCTATTGCTATAAGGAACATTGTTTAGGTGTAAACTTTATTTTACAAAATACATTACGAAATTTTCGTTGATTTTGAGCGTTATAGAGACTTTAACCCTTTGCATGCTGGGTAATTTGTCATCTGCTAAAATGTCGTCTGCTGACTTTCTTCGATTTTTTTTCAAAGAATACTATCAGAATAGCAAACAGTTTGGATCCAGATGAGACGCCACGTTTTGTGGCGTCTCATCTGGATCCAAACTGTTTGCAAAGGCCTTCAAAATTCGGTTCCAGCACTGAAAGGGTTAATGAAGTCTCTTCTGCTTGATTGCGGACTGCACAGGCTAATCTGAGACGATACTTTGCACACATGCATTAAGAACCATTTTCTCAGAGCGAGGCTTAAATGTAAGCAAAAATTCGACAGCTTTACTGCATACATGTAGCAAACTAAATCTCTCTTCAACCTTTCTGATGGATAATTAACATTCAAACCTTTTAAAGGAGAGTTAAGAACTCTTATGTAAATATAGATAAATGGCGGAGTATTCAGTGGAAGCAAGGATATTTGATGCGAAATATGGAAATGTTTTATTCATTTCTTTTAAACACGTGACTTCTAAAACATACAGTCTTTAGTTTCAACGCAGTTTATTACACAATACATTTAAGAACAAGTTAATTTATCACCACCAATTTATTTGCCCTTTGTATGATGCTATTTTAATGAAACTCTTACGATGCGGAATTTATTAACACGCCCGTCAAAATGCGTCCATTGAAGATAGCAGCATGCCGTACTCTTGGCATGAATAGTCCATAACAAAAAGGGTAACACGTTATGAAAGCAATTGCATAAATAGTGAATAAGCAATTGTTTGGGTTATTTGTCGAACACTTATCAAGATTCACACGTCGGATAAATCCAAATAATTTTTACTAAAGGTGATGCGTATTCAAATTAAGGTGTTGTGTAACAGCTATCAGCTTAACACGTTCCCGTTCATATGATCTCAAATGATATAAAACGTGTTAGTGACGAATCTTATCAAAATGGTGATGTAAAATATGAATATGACACTGACAGACGGCCTTGTTTAATGTAAAGAAACAGCCTACGAGGGTCGACGAAAGAGGGTGTGCGAACATTAAATTATAAGTAAACTACATCCATAGCGTTTCTATGGTCTAGCAGTAGCATACTTACTCCACAATCCAGGAGTTCCATGCTTTACTCCCTACTTCACATAGCATATTTATCATCTTTCACGGGAGACCCTACACCAAGGTACACCTTGCTGGATACTTAACCCATTTATGCCTAGTGAACTCTCCCATCGTTCTAAATTGGATCAATTTATTTCCAAAATTGGGTTTGTCTATCATATTTATTTCTATATATAGAATATTTCTTACAGAAATTTCTTTAAACAAACAGCGTAGACCCTGATGAGACGCCGCATCATGCGGCGTCTCATCTGGGTCTACGCTGTTTGCTAAGGCCTTTTTTCTAGACGCTAGGCATAAATGGGTTAAAAGACACAGGGTTGACACAGAAGCCACGAGTCTTCTGTATCGTGTACAATTCTGTATCCTGTACAATCGCTAGTAACCCAACTAACATATGGAAGAAACCCCTGGGGCAATTCGGTTACTAGGGATTGTACAGGATACAGAAGACTGACGTAAAAATGGCGATTAACATACATGAATCAACAAAATGCTGTTAAGCTGTTTTCTACCATATGGCAGCAAAACACGTGATCGTCGTGGAAGTTTTCAGCTAATCCCTAGGTCTTATAAACTACAAATCTGAATCAACAGCTACAAGTATTAAGTTAATACGTATAATGTTTACAAGATATTTAAAATGATGAATATCATTCCAACTGTATATTTATAAAGGGTAGGAAACTATAACTTTGTCCCACCAATACATCCATATAACGTTTACTGATCATATAATGTATTCTTTGGAAAAGAATGCTGATTTAAGTGTTATACGCATGCACCTATTGTTCGCAAACCTTGTTGAAAGCATAATATATGCTTTAATATTAATAAATTGTCTTAAAATTTATAGAATGTACGGTCTTAAAATGTAAAGTATGTGCATTCCAAAATTCGGTTCACTTTAAGTGTGATGAAGGATGAGCAATTGTACGGACACATTACTCAATAATACTTCGCTGAATAGATACCTGTTTAAGAACCAGAAGAAATTATCATGCGTTATAGTACTATAATAATTCTACTCAAATTCAACGTCTTAAAGAGGCCTTTTCACAGATTTTGGCATGTTTTGAAGTTTGTCATTTAATCCTTTTTATTGATAAATGTAAACATTGGACCTAAAAAGCTTCAGTAAAAACTCAAGAATTAAATTTAAAAAAGAAAAGAAAAGTAACCATCAACAGGGTTCGAACAACTGATCCCTTGAGTCCAGGATTAAAAAGTCATTTAGACCACTCGATCATTCGTACTATACAATCAAGGAGGCATTTTATACTTAATATAAGCGATCCTCGTATTTTCACAAAATATAACGAAAGCAACAGAATTCTCAAAATTATTCAATCGTTTCGCGTTGCAACGCTTGATAAATTTCAGGTTTTTAAAATGTCAAAAGATGCATATAATGGCTCTTTTAGAGGATAGTAAATGTACAGTATTACTGTTTCCTCACAAATATCATTACTAAAACGAAAATTTGCGAATATGAAACAACGTTTTTTAATTTTGTCAATTTACCAAAACGTGAAAAGGCACCGAGAAGAGTACTTTCTAATTAATGCTGTTAAAATTTACAAGATGATCTAATTGACAACATCAGCTGATTTTACGCTCTAACACGCAGAAAGAACGATGCAAATATCAATTCATTAATATTGAAAGCACTCGCGAGACGCGATTGGACAGACTAATGGGTCTACATGTCAGCTTCATTCCCCTTGAGATCCCTTAAATAATGCAGGTACATTTAGCAGACATAATATAAACGGCATTTTATATTTTTCAAAACCATGGCCAGCTGAGCGTATGTCATCAGATGTTAAAAGAATGTAATGTGGTTTTAATGGTGATACGCAACCCTATCGTTTACATGAATTACTGTTATGATGCATAATGTAGACAGAATATGGACTTAAGTTCACAGTATGAAATTATTGACAAGCAATTATGAAATCGCACGGTATATGTGTGTTTGAGATGTTATGGAAACATCTAGAATGCAGATGAGAGATGTATTTCACATAAGACGTATATATTCTGAGCTATTTTTGTATGAGGCAAAATCCACACAAATATAAAAAACATAAATAAATTATATATATCAGAGGTAGTACAACGTTCAGAATGTTATTAAATACTAGTAAAAAGAAATCAAACAACTCTGTCTGCAATACTAAGCATATATTACAAGATACAAGATTGAGTGATAAGCTAATGCATGCCGACTTCCGTCGTACCCCTGTTAATAAGAATGAAAGGAAGTTTAAAAATCCGGCTAATCACCAGGTGAAACACTCTCATAGATGTAACCAGGTAAGACACTCTCAGGGATGTAAACAGGCGAGAAACCCTCAGAGATGTAACCCAGTGAAACACTCTCTGTAATTAGGTGAGACACTCTCAGAGATGTAACCAGGTGAGACACTCTCAGAGATGTAGCCAGGTAAGACACTCAGGGATGTAAACAGGTGAGAAACTCTCAGAGATGTAAACCGGTGAAACACTCTCAGAGATGTAACCAGGTAAGGAACACTCAGAGATGTAACCAGATGAGACACCCCCAGAGATGTAACCAGATGAGACAGCCTCAGAGATGTAACCAGATTAGACACTCTCAGGGACGTAACCAGGTAAGACACTCCCAGAGATGAAACCAGGCGAGACACTCTCAGGGATGTAACAAGGTGAGACACTCTCAGAGATGTAACCAGGTGAGACACTCTCAGGAATGTAACCAGGTGAGACACTCCCAGAGATGTAACCAGGTGAGACACTCTCAGGGATGTAACCAGGTGAAACACTCTGAGGGATGTAACAAGGTGAGACACTCTCAGGAATGTAACCAGGTGAGACACTCTCAGGGATGTAACCAGATGAGACACTCCCAGAGATGTGACCAGGTGAGACAATCTCAGGGATGTAACCAGGTGAGACACTCTTAGAGATGTAACCAGGTGAGACATTCCAAGAGATGTAACCAGGTGATACACTCCCAGAGATGTAAACAGGCGAGACACTCTAAGGGATGTAACCAGGTGAGACACTCCCAGAGATGTAACCAGGAGAGACACTCTCAGAGATTTAACCAGACGAGACACGCTCACATATGTAACCTGTAGAGACATTCTCAGAGATGTAACCATGTGTGACACTCTAAGGGATTTAAGCAGGTGAGATACTCTCAGAGATTTAACCAGGTAAGCCACTCTCAGGGATATAAACAGGCGAGACACTCTCAGGGATATAAACAGGTGAGCCACTCTCAGGGACATATAACAGGCGAGACACTCTCAGAGATGTTACCAGGTGAGACACTCTCAGTGATGTAACAAGGTGAGACACTTTCAGTGATGAAACAATTTGAGACATTCTCAGAGATGTAAACAGGTGAGACACTCTCAGAGATGTAACCAGGTGAGACATTCCCAGAGATGTGACCAGGTGAGACAATCTCAGGGATGTAACCAGGTGAGACACTCTGAGGGTTGTAACAAGGTGAGACACTCTGAGGGATGTAACCAGGTGAGACACTCTCAGAGATGTAACCAGGTGAGACACTCTCAGGAATGTAACCAGGTGAGACACTCTCAGAGATGTAACAAGGTGAGACACTCTCAGGGATGTAACCAGATGAGACACTCCCAGAGAAGTGACCAGGTAAGACAACCTCAGGGATGTAACCAGGTGAGACACTCTCAGAGATGTAACCAGGTGAGACACTCTCAGGGATATAAACAGGCGAGACACTCTCAGGGATATAAACAGGTGAGCCACTCTCAGTGATATTAACAGGCGAGACACTCTCAGAGATGTAACCAGGTGATACACTCTCAGTGATGATACTAGGTGAGACACTCTAAGGGATGTAACCAGGTGATACACTCCCAGAGATTTAACCAGGCGAGACACGCTCACATATGTAACCTGTAGAGAAATTCTCAGAGATGTAACCATGTGTGACACTCTAAGGGATTTAACCAGGTGAGATACTCTCAGAGATTTAACCAGGTGAGCCACTCTCAGGGATATAAACAGGCGAGACACTCTCAGAGATGTTACCAGGTGAGACACTCTCAGTGATGTAACTAGGTGAGACACTTTCAGTGATAAAACAAGGTGAGACATTCTCAGAGATGTAAACAGGTGAAACACTCTCAGAGATGTAACCAGGTGAGACACTCTCAGAGATTAAGCAAGATGAGACAATCTCAGATATGTAATCAGGTGAGACACGCTCAGATACAAGGTGAGACAGGCGAGGTACTCATATCGTCATCAGAAAGGCAATTTTTTCATGGCAAGACCTTTATTTAATTAGCGTGACCTATTGGCTAATAAAGGAGAAACCATAAACAAACAATACACATATCCTTAAAATAGTTACAAGTGACTTCAGATAGTAAACGCTAAGAAATTGGCCTTTAACCAGTTTCCAAAAAAAACTTTAAACGATTATTCGATAGAATCAGTGTATTAGCTGTTTGTAGCAATTAGTTGAGCAACAAACGGTATAGACAATAGAGAATCACATCGTCATTCTTATATTTTTTCATTTTAATTCAAAGATTTGTTTAACATATTTCCCTCTTGGCAATATAATTTTTTGTCCAAATCAAGCGCATAGTGTGATAATAAAATATAATACCAATACCAAACATTAATTACATTGAAAAACAATATTAAATAAAAATTATAAAATTAATGCTATATTTATTAATATCATATCAGTTTATGATGAACATTTAATCGTGGTTGAATCCCGTCAAAACATTCATACAATGGTATAGCCAACTACTGTGGCATTTAGAGAATGACATTTCAGCACAGTAAAACAAAGATCACAAACACGCTACCAAATTCTTAACGAATCACGTGAATACGAATTTCTTAAACAACTTATAACATATATGCGTATCTGGTGATTTTTTTAATTTAAAAAATATTCAATCCCAAGACATACGTTGAAAGAAGGGAAAAACTGTTTCCTGAATGTGTTATTTAAGAAATAAAACTGATTAATCGTGACTGAATCGTACGCCGATTTGGAGTAAGTTTACAAATGAATGGTCATGAGAAGCTGAGCGTTGGAACAACAACGAATTATCTATTAGCCAATAAGACCGATATAACGAAAACTGCTTCGATGATAAAATGACCTGACATATAATTTGTATATAATAGCAAGAATACTTACATAGTCCGCTTCCAAATAAAATCTGCATTGAACGTCTTATAAGGCTTTTCTTACAAATCAAATACGCAGTTCCTTGTCATATAATCCCATAGAGAGTTTAAAATCAAACCCAAACTATAAAAGTATCACGTAAAAGATATCGCCAAGTACGTGTGATTGTTCAAACCGGTTTCCTATAACACATCGTCATACAATTTACACAATTAGTAGCTATGGCATGGCATGCAAAAACGCAGAATCCGTAAATGTTTACATATTGTTTAAGATTTTTATAGTATTGCAAGTCATAGCGAAAGCTTTTCGATGTGCAAAAACGTAAGTAGTTCATTTCAATAGCCACTTCAGCGATAAAGCAATTTAGTAAATTCCTAAATACCATCGAATATGCTTTTATCAGAGAATCGGGTTTGACATTTCGACGGTTTAATGTTTTTATTAAGACATATTTTGACAGACTGATTGGTTCTCTTACGGTTCCTATTGAAATCTCTGAAGCAACTAAAAAATATAATTAATGAACTATACAATTAAGGTGTTTTTACTTTAATTTCTTTAACATGTCGGCTTTTAACGCACGGCTATCAATTATAATGTATTAATCTGCCCTAATATGCTTAATAATTGATATCCTCTTGAATGTCACTCTAAAAGGGAAGAACCTTTTCAAATGGCAATTGCCTATTAAAGTAAATTTGGAGGGTTATTCGCACTTTACATACAGTAATACAGCTTTGGCGATGTCAGCATTCAATCACGAACCCCACCCTTATCGGCATTTGGGGTCTATTGAATTAAATATAGCTGTCAAGTTTTTTTGTCTGAAACAGAAAACAGCGCTCTTTTGCTCGTTGCTCACGTCTTTGTTTCAGCTAGATGAAGCATCGAGGCCTGATTCAGTATCTCTTGTTGTACTTGTTGTACCGCACGTGATTTCCCCAGATAAGTCACACAAGACCTAACCGACATTTTGACCGTTAAACGATGCTTCATCGATTGAAATAAACACACTGATATGCTTATGTTTCAGTCTCAAATATAATTTGTCATAAGGAGTTGAAGGATATTAAAGAAAAGTATGTGACGTCGCATCAGACATTAGCGTGCATTGGCACAACGTAACGTCGTGATTAATTGAGTCGTGTTCTGAGAAAACTGGGCTTAATGCATGTGCGCAAAGTGTTATCCTATATTAGCCTGTGCAGTACGCACAGGCTAATCAGGGACGACACTTTCCGCCTAAACTTGATTTTCGGTAAGGATGGACTTCCTTGAAACTAAAAATACCATAAAAACGGAAAGTGTCGTCCCTGATAAGCCTGTGCGGACTGCACAGGCTTATCTGTGATGACACTTTACGCACATGCATAAAGCCCAGTTCTCTCAGAACACGGCCCAATCGATGCATTTCAGTAGACAGCACATTTTCATAACTAATAACGGCTTGTGGTTATTATTGTTTGTATAACATAAAATAATATGTTAATGCGTTTTATTATTTTAAAATTATGTACACTTGCTTTTAAGTTATAATAATGTATTCATGCAATTAAAAACACTATGAATATTAAACATTCCTTTAAAGAAACGCAAACAGCGAAAATTACAAACAAAAATACGTGCGTAAAAGTAAAGCAACAAAAACTGAAAAACTCATCTTAACCGGTTAAAAAAGCATTTTAAAGGAAGCACCCTTTTGCTCTCATACAACTTCGAAGAAGGAAAAATTATAAACTTAGCTGATTTGATATTTGAACAAAAATCTATTAAGACATGAGATAAAAAAGCTATTCAATAACATCGTAACAGATTAGAGTTCTCTCACACACATAATACTGAACTTGTTTTGTAATATATGAACCATATGTGTTCAAATAATGCTGAATAAAACTGCCTATATGAATTGACAATGTATGCAGAGACGCAGTTTCAAATGGGCCGTGCTTTGTGAAAAGGGGGTTTACTGCATGTGCAAAAAGTGTGGTCCCAGATTAGCCTGTGCAGGCCGCACAGGTTAATCAGGGACGACACTTTCCGCCTCAACTTGAGGTTTGCGTATAAGACACTTTCTTTAAACAAAAAAATAGCATACAAACAAAAAGTGTCTTCCCTGATTAGCCTGTGCGGACTTCAAAGGCTAATCTGGGACGACACTCAACGCACATGCATTAAATTCCTTTTTCACAAAGCACGGCCCATATAAGAACTAATGGTTAATACATTTTAGAGAGAAAAACACAAAAAACGATGAACTTATTTATTTGTGTTTGTTAAAAATAAAACTATACGGTTCACCTCACAAGTTTTCTTGCTAATTCCCAATCCAAAAATGATAAACAGTATCCTTTCGGAAATATATCCTGTTTCGCTGATTTATTACCCGCAGTAAACTGAACAAATATGACAAGGCCGGTCGGTGGCTGGAAGGATGGTGGAGACTCGTTACTATCACGATTTTTCGGAATGGGCGGGTTGGGAATATAAATTAATAAACACTTAAATCTATATCATTAGCTGACACCATAATCTATGAGGAAATAAATGAATTATGTTAAGGTTGTCATTAGTGACCGTTGTTCCCTACAAGAATTCTCGATGAGGTTTTCATTTTTACTGTTTATATCTGGTTAATAAGAAGCGTCATCAAGCTGGTCATATATGGAAACAATTTAATTGAGTCGTGCTCTGTGAACAGAGGGTTTAATGCATGGGTTCAAAGTGTCGTCCCAGGTGAGCCTCTGCAGTCCGAACAGGCTAATCAGGGACGACACATTCCACATACACCGGATTTTTCCTATTACTATTTTTAAACGAAAAATATCATAAAAGCAGAAAGTGTCGTTCTTGATTAGCCTGTGTGGACTGCACAGACTTATCTTTGACGACACTTTACGCACATGCATTAAACCCCATTTTCACAGAGCACGGCCAAAATATTCATATCATGCTTACTATAGTTGGGAAACCACATTGTTATTTTTTTGTACGAGAATTGGACATACTTCATTTATATAATCAGACATGTTATCCAAAAAACGGTGCAACTTTAAATTTCATTTCGACGAATTGTGTTTGCTTAATAAATGTTTGAGTTTCTAATCTTATTTTTGTGCGATGACAATATTATCTAGATGGATCCGCGTATATTTCATGACGCACAGCCTAGAGGCTGAGGTATCAGATCAGTTTTATTGACACGGTCAATATAAAATTGCACTCGTATATTGGTTCCCTAGCATTCCGGGATATATTAAGCCTTTAATGTGTCACACCAAGAATAACTCTTGTATATATAATATTATAAAACACAGCAATGAAATACCAATAAGCCGAGCAAAATGGAATAGCCTTTTCAGTATTGAGAACTCAGAATGGGACAATCTACATGCATGAATAATTAAAACCACACAAGATTCATACAATAAAGTGTTCCAAGTAAGACTTACTCACAATAAACTAGCTACAAACAACTTGTTACAAAAATGAATATATGTGACAAATGTACTTAATGTAAAACAAAAAAAGAAGAAGTAATTGTTCATTAAGTTTTAAGCTGCAATTTCATACAATTGTTTTGTTCATTGGCTTGCCAATAGGCTTAATTACCACAAATCGAAAAGACGGCTCAGCAGGTCAAGTGTTAAAATGCGGTAAAAATGTTCGCATGAAGTAGGATGTTGACAGACGAAATAGATAATAGAATAAGTTTGTGGGAATTAGTAGATTTCTTTTTGTAATACTAGATAACTTTCATAACTAGTTGTTTTTTTTGGTATCACATTTCCATAGCTTTGGTGTGCTTTATTGAAACATGACTGCTTGTTCTGTATTTTCTATGTAATCTAGTAATGTTTGTCATGTAAATGAACATTTAAATTATACATATTGTGCACCATTAATTTTCAATATATTTTTAATATACTTCATTCATCAATAATAAAAATATATTGATACTTAAAGTTATACAATTGTTTTCTGAAAGTAAAACAAAAGTCATTTAAACGTTTGGTTAGTACCTTGTAAAAGAATCCAATTAGATTTGTGTTAAGCTTAAAATGTATACACTATTTGGAAAAGGACGATCTGGAGAATAAAGCACACATATTAAACACGCCTGTCGCCATTAATTGCTTACAAACATATGGCATTATTTACACGGTCCGAAGCTACTGTGTTTGGTAAATATTTCAAATACCAAGGAAAGTTGTTTGACAAATACTTTAGGTCATGCGCGCGCACAATAATGACCCACACTCCGTTTAAGGGCACGTAGCAGATGGAATACAACCCGCATCATGTTTAATTAACGTTCGTTATGGAATCCATTCACATTATAATCAATACATGTTTGAACAAGACCTCTACTTCATTTTATATGATAGTATGCTGTTTTTTTTTAAATTATGTGTACTATATGATATCCATGTATGATATATGATATATGATATATTACATATATTTATAACATTTAATCAGCTTTTTGTATTTCATTTATTTATGATTTAAAACTTTGTTCAATAACGTGTGAAATATCTCCTGGTCGGAAAAAAATCGACAGATCTATACATTTAAGGAACTTATGGTTTGTTTGGAATGTTTGAAACCAAGAGCCGAAAAAGAGAGCACTATATTTTGTGGTACATACGGCTCAAAAGATATCGCGGAAACGTGTTTATTAGATGTAATTCAATTCAAAACAATGCATTTAGATACGGTTTCATCTATTGTCCATACGGTAAGCCAAATTAAATTGTCATAAAATCTTGAATTAATGATGTCCCTTTCTTTATACCAAATTACCACACAATGAAAAGTGTAGCTTATACTAAATACAATGCCAATAATGTATTTATGCATGTTTTAGCTGTAGTAATTACGACAATCCAAATTACATTGTCTTGAATATTGGATTAATGGTGTCTCTTTATATCTCACTAATTGCGTATTCTCGTAGCATGTGAATCAGTATGGATTCGAGACAAGTGTATAGATAATGTCCGTAGAGTCATGCAAAGAATAATACATATATTTTATTTTAAAAAATCTTGTTATAACCGTACACATCCGATTGAATAAGGAATTTTAATCATAACCCTGCAAACAATACTTTGTGGCACAGACGTGCAACTGTCTTTTAAAGTAACATTACTACTCAAAATCAACGAAAATTTCGAACAATATTTCGTAAAATAAAACTAAACAATTAAAAATCATTGTTCCTTATGGCAATTACCGAAATTTCAACGCCAGATGTGGTCTGGTAAAATAGATGTTTGTAGATACAAAATGCTCGTTTTTATTATTGTTGTGTATTGGTACCCTTTTAGTGTTCGTGTGTCGTATGAATAGATATATTCGCGGGAAATTAAAATGGAATTTAGTGTGTCACAAATAAATAAAAACTAGGATTTTGTATCTACAAAAATCTATGTTAACATACCACATCCAGCGTTGAAATTGTGGCTCTTGCTATATGGAACACTGATTGTTTAGGTGTTAACTTTATTTTACGAAATTCTTTACGAAATTTTCGTTGATCTTTGAGCGTTAAAGAGACTTTAACGTAGACAAGGATTGAGTGTTGTTTAATATTTGCACATACCGAGCACAAGACCTGCTCATTCTGCGCAAACTTTTGGTGCAACGCATACAACTTGACGTCTGTGACAATAAACGAAGATAGATAAACTTTTATTTTCCTCCATTCACGAAGAGCATAACATATAATACAGATTATAAGCAATGAAGTACAATCGAGTATATACGCATACAAGAGATCAAATTGAAGCAACTCAATACAGCCATTAGATTATTTTCAAAGATAAGAAACTTAACTACAGTATATATATATAATATAAATAATTGTTAATTCTTCAGGAAAATAATCATATCGAAATGAGCATAGTAGATGTCCCCTTTTTCAGCGTAACTTATTCGTCGAGGATATGTCTTAAAGCGAAATCGAAAATAAAGATATAGTAGGCGAATATACTTATAGATACGAACACGCCCGTTACGAGTTTAAAACTAGTATGACATATAACCTAGTGTGACACATACCATAGCGTGACACATACCATAGTGTGACACATACCCTAGTGTCACACATATTATTGTGTCACACAAACCCTAGTATGACACATACACTAGTATGACACATACACTAGTATGACACATACACTAGTGTGACACATACCATAGTGTGACACATACCCTAGTGTGACATATACCCTAGTGTAATACATACCATAATGCCACACATACCTTAGTGAGAAACATACAATAGTGTGACACATACCCTAGTGTGACACATACCCAAATGTGACACATACCATAGTGTCACACATACCATAGTGTGACACATACCATAGCGTGACACACACCATAGTGTGACACATACCATAGCGTGACACAAACCATAGTGTGACATATATCCTAGTGTGACATATACCCTAGTGCGACACATACCATAATGTGACACATACCATTGTATGACACATACCATAATGTCACACACACCATAGTGTGACACATACCATAGTTTGACACATACCATAGTGTAACACATACTATAGTGTCACACATACCCTTATGTGACATATACCCTAGTGTAGACCATACCCTAGTGTCACACATACCCTTGTATGACACATACCATACATAAAGGAAAACTGTCTCAACACCTGAAAAACAATTCACAATAACTTTTCCAAGATATCAACACATATCTTTTAGAATGGTATGAGCAAGTTTCACGAAGAGTGGGCCAAAGTCTTTGTGTGTGTTCAATCGGTTTTATAATAACCACATACAAGGAAATACCTAGCCTCAATGCGGCACTATTTTTCAATGGGCAGAAAACATATCTCAGTCGGCGGAGAAACCTATAAAACTAATTTTCTGATCAAGTTTCATGAAGATTGCGCAAACAAATGTAATATTTGAAGTGTTCATAAGCTTTTCTTTCATTTGCCATCGTTGATTGGTGTGTACAATTGTTTATATAATTCTTGTCTCCACATGAAGTAGTTTGGAACTCATCCAATCAATCATTAACCCATTTATGCCTCGTAGACTCTCCCATCCTTCTAAATTGGATTAATTTATTTCCCAAATTAGGGATGTCTAGTACATTTATTTCTATATTTAGAATATTTCTTACATAATTTCCTTTAAGCAAACAGCGAAGACCCTGATGAGACGCCGCATCAAGCGGCATCTCATTTGGGTCTACGCTGTTTGCCAATGCCTTTTTTCTAGACGCTGGGCATAAATGGGTTCAGGCAATTGTTTTCTCAAAGTTTCATCAAGAAACGTTAATTATTTAGACCTCTGTTCACAAACGCTCGTGCTCAGGCGAGCTTTAAGTGTAGGGAACATAACATAATTAATTCTTTCTGTCTAGACAACTTAAATTTGTTATTTCATATAAATACCCAATCAAAAACTAAAATCCCCCATTTTGGCTGTTGACATCTAGTAGGAAAACACCACCATTATTATTGCGCTATACCGTACCGCATACAGACATGATCAGAGACAGTGGACTCATTCGAAGTATAAATAAATTGCGATGAAAACAATGCTCTGAAATCGGATCCAAATTTAATAACATATGCATCATACTTTATCTCTCCACCGCTCAAATCACTGAGACTAAAACACCGCAAAATCAAGTAATTTGACAGACAAGACTGGTTTTCAAAAAAATCAAGCATATCCTCCATTTCCAATTCTCGAACGACGCCAGCTCGATTGCAAGGTTATTAATGAACTCTAATTCATGGCTGCTAATAATCAGGACGGAATTGTAGATTAAAGGCCAGTTTTCCCGAGCCTCGTAATGAACTGCAAATATTTGGAGAGCGCGGACGATGTTGGTCCCGCCAGCATGTGATGTGAGGCTGATGAATAATAAATTGCGTGTTGCTATTCCATTTTAAGAACAATTGTCGATAATGATCAGATCATGACACTAGCGGATCCAAGGGCGGTTGTCGCACCCGGCACACGACTCCCTCCCCCTCTTAACCCATTTATGCCTAGTGGACTCTCCCATCCTACTAAATTGGATCAATTTATTTCCAAAATTAGGGATTTCAAGTATATTTATTTCTATATTTAGAATAATTCTTACAGAAACTCCTTTCAGAAAACAGCGAAGACCCTGATAAGACGCCGCATCATGCGGCGTCTCATCAGGGTCTTCGCTGTTCGACAATGCCTTTTTTGAGACTTTAGGCATAAATGGGTTAAATTATACGTACTTCATATAACCATTTATAAAAGCACACAAAAAAACAAACAATGCAATAGTATGCTGAACCTTTTCACTAGCTTTTCTCGAAAACTGTGCATATATTTGTATTTTGGTAGTTTGCCTATTGGACGCTTAATGTTTGATTCGGGTCGGATTTAAGGATGATCGGCACAACATCTACAAACATACATGGAGCTTTATGGAATCGATCGATTTTTACTCGAACACCCTTCTTCCATTTTTTAACGTTTTATCCACCAGAAGTGACCCATGCAGACGGCGGGGTGACAGCAGTTTTCCCACGAAGTTGAAGAATGCAATAGTTCTAACACTGGTATCAAGCAGTTTATTTTTGACGTCTATTAACCCATTTATGTCTAGCGTCTAGAAAAAAAGGCATTGCAAAACAGCGTAGACCCAGATGAGACGCCGCATTATTCGGCGTCTCATCATGGTCTGCGCTGTTTGCTTAAAGGAATTTCTGGAAGAAATATTTTAAATATAGAAATAAATATACTTGAAAGCCCTAATTTTGGAAATAAATTGATCCAATAGTAGGATGGGAGAGTCCACTAGGAATAAATGGGTTATAATTGAAGTGCGGGATGTTCTCGAACATCACTAAGTCTATGCTAGATTTTTTTCCTACGAATTTGAGATATCAGACTGAAGTCAACGCCTAGTTTGAACTCGAGTATGCAATATATGCATTACATCTTAGTATTTTAGACAATTTAACAAGATAGGCAAAGCTACTAAGTGTACTCTTGAGAAAGAAGTCTTACTATGAACCAGTTTAACCCTTGACCATTCAGATACGTATTTAACCCATTTATGCCTTGCGTCTAGAAAAAAATGGCATTGGCAAACAGTGTAGACCCTGATGAGACGCCGCATGATAAAAAATCCCTAATTTTGAAATCAATTGATCCAATTTAGCAGAATGGGAGAGTCCACTAGGCATACATGGGTTAAAACAGAAACACTGCAGAACGTTTCCCAAAAGAGTCGAGCCAATATCGATGGGACCGAGAATTGTTTCCGATGGTTTACTAAGCACCCCGGAATCGCCCCGAGATGAGCATTCGACTTCCAAATTTTGAAACTTTTAAAAATAAATTGGATCCAGCAGTTTTCAGTTTTCAATCAAATTAGGCACAGATTGGTCTAGATGGTTGCTTAATCTTTATGATCAGACACGGAATAGTTTCGGATCATCGCTAAGACAACCCAAAACATCCCGATATAATTCTTGATTAGTTTTTATGAACGCTTTGGCGGCATAGTGGATGGCAGAATTAAAGTCAACTCCAAGTAATGACTAAAATATATTACATGAATCGATTAAAACCAGAAACGTTTCCGTATTTCTAGTTATGAAACCTGCCCACAAATGTATCCGAACATCAGCAAACTTCGAGTACTTCATATCTGGCCATAACGATTAATTCTAGTGCGACATCAGGCGTAGAACAATCCAACTCAACCTAAGGATCCTAAGGACCCATATGTAAGAGGATGCGTATACAGATGATGACAATGGGTAGGTTGTTTGTAATTGTGCTTATATTTTAACTGGATAAGCCACTTACTTATTAACTTTTACTTTAAAGATCGTAGACGTTGAAACAAAATGAAAGAGTGATTAAAGGAAAGAGTGATTAAAGGAAAGAGTGATTAAAGGAAAGAGTGATTAAAGGAAAGAGTGATTAAAGGAAAGAGTGATTAAAGGAAAGAGTGATTAAAGGAAGAACCTTCTACAATTTTGCATTTAAATAACGTTATCTTTGCGAAATTGGAAATGAAAGTATCATTTTCTCTCGTAATACACACTAATTGTGATTATGTACCGAAAATACGACCTTAAAGGGGCCTTTTCACAGATTTTGGCATTTTTTAACTTATTCATTAAATGCTTTATATCGATAAATGTAAACATTGGATCGTAAAAGCTCCAGTAAAAAATCAAGAATAAAATTAAAAAAAGGAAAAGAACATTGCCCGGAACAGGTTTCGAACCAGTGACCCCTGGAGTCCTGCCAGAGTCCTGAAGTAAAAACGCAGCCTACTGAGCTATTCCGCCGAGTACACGTACAGGACGTATTTTATACCTTATATAAGCAATCTTCGTAGTTTCACAAAATTTAACGACAAAAACAGAACTCTCCAAATTATTCAATCGTTTCGCGTTGCAACTCTTTATAATTTTTAGGTTTTAAAATCGTCAAAAGATGCATATAATGGCTATATTAGACCATGGTAAATGTTCAGTATTACTGTTTCCTCACAATTATCATAACTAAAACGAAAATGTGCGAATCTGAAACAACTTTTTTCAATTTTGTCAATTTACCAAAGCGTGAAAAGATCCCTTTAATCACGAAGCACGATCACGATACGGTTTAACATGTAAAATATTCATATTAAAGCGATTGCAAATATACGCCCTCTTCTTACAACATAAAAAACATAAATACTCCCCCCCCCCCCCCCCCCTCAAAAAAGCCATTGTGTAAAACAGTTGCAAACAAAATACTTTAGCACTGTCATTTTCTGTATACAATGTTTAATCTTCAAAAACCAAAATTAGTTACTGTGATTAAAATGATCAAAGTTTTAGCCCCCACCACTAAAACCAAAAATCCATGAACCGCCACTGCATGAACAAACAAAGTGTTATCCAATATCCTGATACAATTCATAGGGCAGATATGGTTTCACTTATTTTATCCAGAACATTCATAATTGTTTAATTATTTAATCATGCAATAGTTTTGCAATAACAAACATTCATGTAACAATAAAAAATAATTTTGTTGCAAATAGTTGAGTGGAACTAGAATTATGATTTCATATAAGAATGAAGTTTAAGAACTATTTTTTGTTAAACCACACTAAGTACGCTGTGTACAATTTGTCAAAACACACAATATATTACTTAAAATACACCTATTGTATATGGTCGTATACTTGAATCATTTTAGTGTAAAATAAATAGCGATCTAGTTATCATCGATGGTCTACCACGGTTAACCCATTTATGCCGAGTGAACTCTCCCATCCTTCTATGATGCGGCGTCTCATCAGGGTTTGCGCTGTTTGCTTAAAGGAATTTCTGTAAGTAATATTCTAAATATAGACATAAATATACTAGACATCCCTAACTTATTAAATAAATTGATCCAATTTAGAAGGATGGGAGAGTTCACTAGGCATAAATGGGTTAAATACAGCTCTTAAATATTGATCCATGTCTTAAAAATACATCATACATTTCAACATAACCGCGGATGGGATCAAATTATTTGACTCAATGTATTTAAGTAGACAAAAAACAAAAATGTCTTAAACTTGTGCTCCAAAATACAAAGATTGGGCTTTTTAACAGCAGCGTCAAGTATTGTGCTTCTACCTGAAGAAAGACCAGAGTCTTCGTCACTACTCGCCTGCGGAGCTTGCAGATTAGTAGGACAGTGAAGATATGCATTCAGAACTCCGGGCAAGAAACAATCAGCAACTGATCACAGATTCCTTAATACAGAAGACACGGCATAGGATCGACAAAGCCCTTCATAAAGCACAGCCCAAGATTGTAAAACATGCCCTGGACTGCAACCTTTCCGGCACCAGGCGGAGAAAAAAGTATAAATATTATTAATGGTGAAACATTGACATCAATCATTGAATAAACGTGTCTTTTACAAATAACAACTAATCAATTTATTTGCGCATGCGTTAAACTCACTGCCATAGAAAATTTGTTTTATGATGTTCATCTAGAGACATCGGCCTTTTTTAAACTTAAGAATGTGGTCGTTATTAATTACGCGATAATACAGCCTTTTTGTGATAAACGTCAACAAACATGACGCACATATATTGACTAGCTTTACTTCAATGCCTGTAAAAGAACACTAGTAAGTCATTATATAAAACAGAAAAGCAATCATGAGTGATAATAATTATAGAAGTTTTTGCGTGTAGATTAAGTGAAAATTCACACAAATTACGTAATAACATTGACTGCAACTCCGGTGGTGAAAATAAATGGTTCGTGCTCTGTGAAAAGGGGCTTTAATGCATGTTGCCTAAAGTGTTGTCTCAGATTAGCCTGTGCAGTCCTCACTGCCAAATCGGGGACGAGACTTTCCGCCTAAACAGGATTTTGCTAAGAAGAGACTTTCTTTAAACGAAAAAGATCACAAAAGCGGAAAGTGTCGTCCCTGATTAGCCTGTGCGGACTGCATTAAACCCCCTTTTTACAGAACAGAACAGAACTTTATTTCGACTTGTACATAGTACGTCGTCTGTCTTAGCCATGTTATATTATACATTTCAAAAGGTCACGTGAAAAAGAAAATGGGTGTACAATAATAATTAGTATTACATAATACATGACAGTGGTTGGAAACAATCGCAATGTTAAAACATATTATCACAGGTGGCAATCGATTATCATGCTGTTTATATTTATGTAAAATAAACCAAATTGAGAGTGGATTATCTTACGCATATCATGTGGATGAATATGCTAATAATATTGATAGACAGTGCACATTTTTGTTAATGTCTACAACAACAATTACAAAATTACACAAATTAAACAATGGCAACAAATTAAACAATCAGGCACGTATATTTCACATCTGTATACGAGTAGATATTAATTATTTCTTTAGTAGTCTAGAGAAATGTGAAAGATGAATAATAAAGAAGAGACGATACGGATCATTATACTAATAAAAAACACGTAATATATATATGCATTAAATGCGGAAACACAAGCACGAATGTCTATTTCACCTCATGTTGTTGCAGGTACTGGTACTGCATTATGAGGATTATATACATACAACAAACAAGAAATCAGATTAACAAACACATTTCAGCTGATAGTTAAACAACTTTCAATATGGCTTTCCTAATTATCAGAGCTTCTTTCACAAAAAAAGACAACTTAATGAGAACATCTTTATTACATGTGCTCATAAGGCTTAAGAATTTAAATACTGATGGCCGTTTGAGATAATAAGATTTTATGTATTTTTTTTCCTAATATCTGTATAACATGGGCAGATTAAAATCTTTTTTTTACAGAACAAAGCCCAAATATATTCGGTATAATACCTTATTATAACATACACAGACAGTTAAGATAAAGTATTTGGGTGAAATGACAATTTTCATAGTGGTTTAAGCGATGTCATTTAACAAATATTGTTCGTTTAAGCACGACGTAAATAGGCCCCTTACATTTGCTTGATTTATTAAATTCTGAATGGGTTTGGATTTAAACTTATTTCAGTTAGCGAGAAATATAAATTAAAAGCTAATTGCGTTCTTACTTCAAAGGCGAGATATTGCGTTTTGATATTTTAATGTTCGACTAAAGAGTTTGCACTTGTGGTTAATGATTTCATCGTACTGCTGAAAGTATATTGAATAACTTTAATGTCTCCTCACACAATAAAATAAAATGACGGGTGGCCATGTAATTTTTACATTACTTTCGCTGCCTTAAACCAATAATGGAAATTTCCGTTCCCTAAACAGTATTTAGTAAATACGTATCAAATGCCTGCAACTGAGAGTCCAAACAATATGTTTTCTGCTTGAAAAATACAGCCCACGTGGGTACTGAATAATTCAATTAATGGATTAACAAAAGTATGTTAAACAGTCGTAAAGAGAAATGTTGACAAATTGCTTTCTTAAATGAAGTTGTCCTTTTTGCCATGTGGATTGTTTTCACTCTTCTGATTGAATCACACACAAAAAATAGAACATGTCATTTAAGATAAGAAATTTACGAACAAAAGGTTGCTGCTTTCAAACATTGTCTAATCAAAAAGGGGTAAATTTTATCATCTTTATTATCGTTTGCAGCACTAATAGCATCTATATTGCAATAACCAAATTTGAGTTGAATTTTAATTGTTGCTTTCTATATTTTTTACAAAAACCTTGCTTTTTTTATTTTTATTTTTTATATATTTTTATTAGTTTATGTTTAGTAAATATTCAGATCAGCTTTTCAATCGTCGAGAACGAAAGGACAAATATAAAATTACATTTTATTCTATATATGTAATTGGATGAAAATATTAATGCAGAATACATGTTTTTTCTAATAGCATAAATGATTTGTTTAAATTATCGCTTATATTGTCATTTCCAAGTTTTTTCAACAAATTCTTTCAATATTGATTCATATCTGAAATTTGTATTACCAATGTAAAATGATAAGCCTGTGTTAAAACCAAAAAGTTTTATGCGTAAAAAATTTCGAGATCGCAGTATGATGCTGATAAACATAATTAACCGTGACACCTTTCATTAGTAATTATATTTAACAAAGAACAGAACATCAACCACTCGACACAAATACAATAATCTCTTCAACTTAATACTAAATTTTCAACTTACTTGTTAAATAAGTCAGTCTGCTGCTTGACTAAAAATTTCTTGCAAATGTCGCCTTATTAGATGAACGGATGAAAACATACCATATCTTCCACACCCACGTATCACTTGATTATAAATAATTATCAACATAATATCATATACTCCAATTTTAATAATATTTATTTATACGAAACTGAATGAACTAACGCATAGGCCGTAACAGCGGTGATAAAATCGCATTTATCATAACCTTCAGCGATAGTGAATATTGTATTAAAAAAATGACATCGTATCAGTGAACTACCCTGTGGTTGTCATGTACCTAGGCATAAATCAATTACTTTAACGAGCATTTAAATGACTATTTATTGCAAATTTTCGAGAACAAGTCCAATATTCTGCACGTTGGCGTAACCATGGCTATCATTAACGTCTTTTTTGACATGCTTGTGTTTTACAACAATCTCGACTACAAAACTTTATCCAAGTTCCGTTTAAAAGCCTCCATAAATATTAAAGCGAAACGCTCAATGATTTGGATGTTTATAAAACTCGATTTAACAGTAGAAAGGATAGAAGAAGGATCAGAAGAAAAAAACACACAGAAAGCGCGAAATATAAACTTATAATAAACAATACAGTGTATAAACATATGAGTCGTGTTCTGAGAAAACTGGGCATAATGCATGTGCGTAAAGTGTCGTCACAGATTAGCCTGTGCAGTCCGCACAGGCTAAATCAGGGACGACACTTTACGCTTTAATGATATTTTCTGTTTAAAGAAAGTCTCGTCTAAGCAAAAATCTAGTTTAGGCGGAAAGTGTCGTCCCTGATTAGCGGACAGAACAGGCTAATCTGGGACGACACTTTACGCACACGCAATATGCTTAGTTTTCTCAGAACGCGACTCATATGTTTTATGAAGGGCAGTTAGGAAATTTGGTACAATGAATTCAAGGAGATTTCCGTTCGGTTTCCGGTTTTGAGAGAGTTCGGTTTATTCAACATTTTTTAACAAAGAAATAGAAGGGGAAAATACGGGGCTGGCTCAACCGTTCGGAATCGGGAGATTTCCGGTATTCGGAGAGTCCGGTATTGGCAGAGTCTACTGTACAAAGATTACAGTTTTCGACGTTCGCATAATCCTTATCACATACTCGACAAATCCGACTCGTCAGATATCACTGACAAACGATAAGCGGATTTTATCCATCAGTGATCATTTGACATTTATTTGCGCTAAAATCTATGTTTATCGGGAGTACAAGAGAGTTTTTGCGTCTATCCGAATTTTGCAGTGATAATGACACGTTTATACCGGGTATATGGAATAAGGTTGCTGCAAATTTGACAATTATACGCGGTAGATTTGATGATCAATAGATAAAATTGCGGATCGGATAAAAAATCAGTCGACGGCATTTAATGCAAGTCATAAGCCCGTTTTCGTTCCTATAAATGTATTATCCGATATCGATTTTATTGTAAAAATGACAATTTTTTTTTACAGTTGTGCCATATAAACGATATATAATAAAAAGAATGAGGAACATTTACGATATATATTTTGTTGCGATAATTCCTTCCGGATATATTATTGGGTAAATCGTCGCGAAACGAATTAATTAACCCATTTATGCCTAGCGTCTAGAAAAAAGGCCTTGGCAAACAGCATAGACCCAGATGAGACGCCGCATGATGATACATGGGTTAAAATTGAAAAACAACGTTTACTTTCTGTTGGCACTGTTTGTTCATAAATTGCCAGCAATATACATACAACCTGCCCGCTAAATATTTCAGTTCGTTTTGCATGTTTAAAAATACAACTATTTTTCAATTGAGTGTGTTCCGATGATCAAATTGGCTATTATAGCGATCGCGAATCGCAAAGTGTACGTGAATCAGTTTGGAAAAAAAATAGCATTAATATACATCCGAGTAGTTTCATTATACGTATCATTTATTAATTGCAGTGATTTCTCATGCATATAAATGTTGTAATCAGACATAATAATCTATAGCTTATACATTTTGCAGTCATGCAGGCATAATGGTGTTTTAATCGTGTTAGATAGATCAGTTACGCTCTAGCACATGTAGTCGAGTTAGAAAATGTCGTCAGCTTAGATTGTTTAAACATGTGATACAATCCTTTTTTTATAAATATGTTCCAATTAATTAAATAATGATAAAATTATTTTATAAATATCAATTTACAAGCAATAAATTGACCACAAAGGCTCTATCTTAATAGTGCGCTCGACTATTCTTCCGCTTTTACATTGTAATGTACAGAATATATCATTAATCTTATATATATGATTATGTCGACTTTTTAAACTTGGATATATATAATCTGTTCACAGTTATATGTCACACAATTATATTTTCACCCATTTACCAATCAAGTATAATAAAATCATTATGTCATCCATAGCAATGTTTCTATATTAACTACCCACACACGATTTCCAACTCAAAATCTCCATACAAACTCAAGTTAATGAGCAGGAAAATGCTTTCCTATTTCTAGTATCAGTGGCCTTCACCCTAAATGACCGGTTACTACCGGAATGGCAAGCAAAGACTACATGTATGCAAGTGACCTTGATTAGAATGGTCCCAAATGCAACCAATCACTTGATTATAATTTAGTTTAGCTACACAAACAATTCAAAACATTTATGTGTCATAACATAATTCATTAAAAAGAAACTGTTTATTTATCACTAAGTGACCTTGCCCTATCGGATACGACATGCAGGGTTTCTATGATGGCTTGCGATATCTATTTGTCATCAAGTTAGTTCATTGCACATTAAAGTATTTAATTTGCAAACGCAAATCTTTGCATTACTTTTTTTAAGTAAAAAGCGACATTATTGTGCGAAATCGCACGCCAGTTGTGGTCTTTAGTGGTCATATATAATAATCAGTAAGACATTAATTTATATTAAATTGAATACCGAGTAAATATAAATATATTGAGCTGAAGCACTCAGACGTTAAACTAAACTTCCTCAGTACGCAAATGACCAAACATCTGCTTAATTGAAGGTCAGAGTTATGATTCTTGACCACTGACCTCATATGCTTTTCTCAAAGACATATGCAAATTCCATTTGGATATAAGCAGATATATGAACTTGTTGCAGTAGTCTAAAAGCTCAAATTTCATCTTGCATGCAAACGTCTACCTGACTTAAAGTTAAAAAGGAGCACAGTCCAAGTAAAAAGCTTGATACAGTCTTGTAAATTAAATAAAGACCACACGTAAGAAATCATGTGTACAGTTTCAATTGAATACCTGAAGAGGAAACGGTGATGTGAAGATGTTTTGCGTTAATCTTAATCTGACGTCGGCGCCAACGTAAACAATATGGTAGGTAGTGAATCTCGAATTATTTGATAAATAGTATAGCTTAATATTGGGATTTATTTAAAGATGTATGTATACATACTCATGAATGAATTGGATTAAAAGCATTTCGCAGTCGACGACTTTACATGGACAGTATGAAGAGCGCAATACGCCAACATACCGTTTCAATCATCATTTGTGTCTTGTTTTGATAAAACTGGGCATATTGCATGTGCGTAGGGTGTCGTCCCAGATTAGCCTGTGCAGTCCGCACAGGCTTATCAGGGACGACACTTTCCGCTTTTACTAGATTTTCGGTAAAAAGGGACTTCCTTTAAACTAAAAATACCATTGAAGCGGAAAGTGCCGTCCCTGATTATCCTGTGCGGACTGCACAGGCTAATCTGGGACGACACTTTACGCACATGCATTTTGCCAAATTTTCACAGGACCAGACACATTTGTGAACCGTTTCTCGTTGTATTGAAGGCAACGAACAGATACTCGTATTTAACTGAAACCTCAACAAAATTGAGCTGGTCCTTAGATACCAAGGAATGTGCAGGGGCGATGATCGACAGCATTTAAAAAGACTTTACAAGATTACTCCGCCGGTATTTTTTGTCACACCGTTTCCTTATCCGATAATAAAGTAGCATTTAGAATATATTTAAAATTTAAAACCTGCTGCATGTTAAACTAGTTTTCAAAAATTGAGATGACCCTTTGTTTTTGTTACGGCGTTCTAAACACATTTGCTTTCTCGGTTTAACGGCACTTAAGGCGCACGCGATGTATTTGATATACACAAAAACATTTGGTTTAAAGAAATGTGATGGATATCCTTATTTTGGAAGTAAAGGTTGAAAATTTAAACTTTCATTTCTAATGCCTTCAACTCGGGTACAGGTATGAGTAGCAGTGGTTTAGTTGATATGATGTCCGCCTAGCGATCGGGAGGTCACGGGTTCGATCACCACCGAGGGAGCGTTCTTTAGATTTCCCCCATAGACACCAAGTGCTGGTTCTAGTCCCAGAAAACGGACTCGAGAGCGTTTCGAAAAAGTCTTAAGCTTTCTTTGCAATCGAGCTACAATAAATAGGTTTAAACTTACTCGGGTACAAACAAACAACTAAAATGACCGACGGACAACGAGCTGCAACAAAAAAGCACAGCATTTTGTTAAAAAAAACTCCGCACAGTAACATGCAACACCGTGCAAACGAGCATATTTTGAATATGTGCCCTCGACAGAGTTTTTGTAAATGATCGTTAAAGTAATATATTGTAATACGTCTTATTTATTTAAATCAAACCAACTTAAAGTAGTGAGGGACGGCTTAACTCCCTGAGCATTTGTCCTAAAAAGATTATTTTACACGATTAATTGTTACGAAATATATCCGAATGTTTTCAAAATTCATTTGGCTACCGTAAAAAGTATCTTGTTATAAATCGTTATATACATAGTCATTGCAATCGTTATAAAACTAAATTCATGTTAAATAATAAATATACGTTTTCTATATGGGCCAACATTCGATACAACGTCACCACCAACGTGAACCCATTTATGCCTAGTGGACTCTCCCATCCTTCTAATTTGGATCAATTTCTTTCCAAAATTAGGGATGTCTAGTATATTTATTTCTATATTCAGAATATTTCTTACAGAAATTCCTTTAAGCTGTTTGCCATGGCCTTTTTTCTAGACGCTAGGCATAAATGGATTAATCGCAGCTCAACGCCATAGAGATTACAAACCTATTTAGGATACTCATCTCTTTTCATTTGACTTTATTTATAGTAAATGTTCAGTTCTTTGGTGATATTAATTTACGATTTAATGTAAGTGATATTACAAGAAGTGTTTATATACCAACAATCTGTGGTGAAAACGCAAAATATTATACTAACTGTATTTTTGGAACATAAAACACGTATGTGTAGAGATCTCTATAGTTAGTACAAAGATTTATTCTTTAATATTTAACGTCCTGATGTAATTTGTGTAATAACGATGCATACTTTGGTGGCCATCTCAATTATCTGTTGAAAAGTGCAAATTTCTTTATTAAATTACACAAAACTAATATCAGAAAATCACATACATTTTATTAATATCATGCAGCAGGATGTTAAGGCCGTTTTGAAAAGGATAAAGCAATCTTCCGATATTTAACAAATTATTAAACCGCTTTGGTAAAAATAGTAAAGCTTGAACGAACATATGACTCAACGATACCCATTTCCCAAATATACAACGTACGAATACAGTTTTATCTTTACATTACGAAGTATTATATTACTATGCCTTCTATCACATTATCATAACCCCATAATTAAACCTCGATTTTTCTTATCAAATTGATATTGAAATGGAATAAAGTAGGAAACAGAATAAAGTGCCTTACCTTCGATGTTTCAACAATCAACTCATCGTCGTTATGAAAGCGAACACAGCATGTTTATCGCTCTAGAAATATTTTCTTTCACATCATCTGCGTAAAACCCGATACACAGTTAACATAAAATCCCCGAATTTTTTAAACCAGTCATACATTGTTGTTTGATGATGATACATTAATTTTACTCGGTTTGTATCAGACCTGATAACAGATTAGTGCTTAAACTGTTTTTAACGCGATAACCACTTGTCTCTTACCATGGAACAACTACAGTCCATGGAGGTATTGACAGGAGATTACTAGTTTCGCCCGAATAAGCATATCAGCTAAAAGCAAATACGACTGTAGTACTAATATCCTTACCGCGGTTATATATTCATGGTAACATTTTCATAATGATGGTTATGCAATTTGTATTTTAATTGCAAACGATACTAACATGCGGAAAATACTATTGTCTTCATTAAATGTAAACTTCATATACCTTTATTGCTTGATTTGGTTTTAATTTTAAAATGAATTTCAATATTGATCAATATTCGTTTATGTTTTTTATAATATATATTGTGCCAATTTGATAAGAAGATTCTATTTAAAATGTAAAAAAACGAGGCGCCCAAACCCATGGTTCAATATGGCGGATTTAATGTGTACTTGTGTTTCAATTATTTTGCATTTCGTATCGGATTATTTTTATGATTGGTATGTAGATAGACATTTTTCGCTCAACACACTGCTATTTCCATGAATTATATACTACAACAACAACAAATAGAAGTAGAAATAGTAGTAGTAGTAGTAGTAGTAGTAGTAGTAGTAGTAGTAGTAGTAGTAGTAGTAGTAGTAGTAGTAGTGTGTCTAGTAGTATAGTAGTATATAGTAGTAGTAGTAGTAGTAGTAGTAGTGTAGTAGTAGTAGTCGAGTAGTAGTAGTAGTAGTAGTAGTAGTAGTGTAGTAGTAGTAGTAGTAGTATAGTCAGTAGTAGTAGTAGTAGTAGTAGTCGTATTAGTGTAGTCGTCGTCGTGTAGTCGTCGTAGTAGTCGTCGTCGTCGTCGTCTTGTAGTAGTAGTAGTTGTAGTCGTAGTAGTAGTGTAGAGTAGTAGTCGTTAGTCGTAGTAGTCGTAGTCAGCAGTAGTCGTAGTAGTAGTAGTAGTAGTAGTTAGTAGTATACGTAGTAGTAGTACGTATTAGTAGTAGTAGTAGTAGTAGTAGTAGTAGTAGTAGTAGTAGTAGTAGTAGTAGTAGTAGTAGTAGTAGTAGTAGTAGTAGTAGTAGTAGTAGTAGTAGTAGTAGTAGTAGTAGTAGTAGTAGTAGTAGTAGTAGTAGTAGTAGTAGTAGTAGTAGTAGTAGTAGTAGTAGTAGTAGTAGTAGTAGTAGTAGTAGTAGTAGTAGTAGTAGTAGTAGTAGTAGTAGTAGTAGTAGTAGTAGTAGTAGTAGTAGTAGTAGTAGTAGTAGTAAAATATGCAACAATTATCGGTATACATAGTGCACAATGTCAATGCGACGCCTGCAAAGTTACAAATACTGGCATTACTGCGGATTAAATGCTTCACGGGTATTTTGGCTGTGGCTTAGAATTTAAGGCCCCGCGCGTATTTACATGTATTAATTAGCCCAATGTTGTTCTGTAACATTATTGGCCTTTATACGTGTAAGGGACCATCCAGATTGAAACTTACATCGTTTCCTACATCATAATAAAACACGCTCACATTCCTGTATGCTCTGTATTATACAAGTTGAATGGATATGTTGCTGTTACTTTTATTGTAGTCAAGTTCGCGAGCTTCATCATCTGAAGGTCTTGGGTAATCACTAATGTTAGGCTTACTGACCTGTATTAGCCTCGTTTGAATAAATTACGCTATGATTGAGGCGTTCCAAACCGCCCGCATAAGGTTCTGTCAGAACATATTAATAATACAAGAAAGCACTGATAACTCCGTAAACGTGTTTACATAACGACCGTAATTTATAGTTAGCCTCATCGAAAATTATCGATACAATTCAAAACAGAGTCACGTTTGTCGAATTGTTTAAACCTATAAGGAATTTACATCACAGGAGGCGTCTTAACGATTATCATGCAAATTGCTACCCTGATCCATGGTATGTAAGTCAAGTTTGGGTGATATGTTGGACATTCCATTGTCCGCCTGTCGTTAATTTTCAATCAAACGACATATGGCCAATGTCAATATTGGTTTTAAACGTTTCGGTTAAGCAAAGATAAACAACTTCAATAATAAGGCAAACTAATTAAGATGATTTATACATAAAATGAATGCAATGATATTTACAATCTGTGTAAGATAGTCAGTAAATACAAAGTCAACATACGGAAGCCATAAATCAGCTTTTAAATCGCCCAAAACGAAACACCAGCAGACAGTTACATTGAATGTTATGGAAAAAATCATGAAGTTTTTCAAGCGGAAGCTATGCTCAAATTTCCAATACATTTAAACTAGTCATCCATGAGTCATTTTACAAGATCTTCATCATATTGTATATATATATACCATTTCAAGCTGATAAATTACAATTCCAAAATATATTGGATTGAGTTGTGATTGACTCCATATAAGTTTAAGCTGTGTTTTATATGGAAAAGTAAACCGAAAAAACACTTAAACACAGAATGAAGTTAATAAGATAAATAAAACCATGCGTCTTAATAATAAATTGTCAACTTACGTGTTAAAATATTTCCGTGCGTTGAGCCAGCCCGCATTGCTTTCAAATGCCACCAAAAGATGATATAACATATAAAAGCGTCCTATATCACGTACAGCCACCTATTTTATTGCGTTTATTTTATTTTACTGTGTATGACGCCATAATCTTGATTTTCTTAATAAATGTTAGATCTAAATCGTTTGATGTATACGAAACCAGACCGAGTAGCATAAATTATAAACTTTGACCAACAACGATTTACTTTCTAATTTATAAGACGGCTATAAGTGGTAGTAAATATTGTCGTACGAATGAAAATCGTATCCGTGTACAAGATAGTGTTTGATAGGCGCCTAGCTATAAATCAATTACTATTTATCACCTTATTTTCAAGGGAAAATGTCGCAATTTACTGAATGTGTACGTTTCTATGGTTATCATATCACCTGGTATTTGACCCGAATCACAACAATCACGAATGAAGATGTTAATTCGTTAACGTGAATAAATAATCAAATCTCCAGCAACACTGCTTTGGACAGTTCACAAATCTTTTACTTTGATTATCAATATTAAAACTTCTTACGATCGTAATATCAGAGCCATTACTTTTATCAGAAAAGCAAAACAATGAACGCAACATACTATCTACTGTAGGCACTGCTCATAGATTTTATGACGTTGTATGTGTCATTACTGACGAAATTGCAAATATAAAATCGAAACGAAGCAAAATGATATTTGCTAAAAAGATTAAAAATCTCAAACGTTTGAATCATCCTTATCAAAGACTCGACAAATCCGACACTTCAAATGCCATTGACAAAACGATTAGCCGATTATTTGTATCATTTGACGCAGTTAGTTGAGCTAAGAGCAGCGTTTATCAAGGATACGAAATGGTTCGACACTAGCACTGATAAAAACACGTTTCGTCACCGTATACTTGGTATTTAGTAGCCGCAATTTTAAAATCGTGCTCCGCAAAATTGACTAGCTACGGACATATTAGGAAAGGATATAAAAACATTTGGTGTTCTTTGAATTATCAATGGGTCACACATACATACCTACCGTTATAAACCAGTTTTCAGTCTCGATGGTCAATATCTATTTGATTGGTAAATCAACACATGGTTATTTTTTCATGTTGAACTTTTTAGTCCTACCTTGATACACTTGTAAGTAAAAAATGTGCTTAATAAATTGATTTATAGTTGACAACGTTTCCTGTCATGTGACATTATATAGTTACCTAACACAATGCGCCTCCTACGCACAGTATATCAGTGACGATCGAATTTCCA
Organism: Dreissena polymorpha; assembly: GCF_020536995.1. Taxonomy (NCBI): domain Eukaryota; kingdom Metazoa; phylum Mollusca; class Bivalvia; order Myida; family Dreissenidae; genus Dreissena; species Dreissena polymorpha. Next base: position 153,422,732 of record NC_068355.1, read on the forward strand.
TTTACACAATAATTAACAAATTGGTTATTTTATGATGTGGTACCGCTCTTTTAATTATGATTTTGAATTGAAATTACTCTTAATATCAAACTCGTTAGTATACCCACTTATATCAAAATGTATGTGGATGACGTTGATGACAGTTTCGGGGAAAAATCAATTGAGTTTTCATGATACGTATAGTTACTGAAAACAGTACAATACGATTTATAATGTAAACATTATATGATTGAGATGCGGTTTTACTATGTAGCTTATTGAATATTCATTTATCAGTTAAGCACACCTGAACTGTTATTCTAGTTTGTGTTCACCAGCGTTTTAAATGATTTAATTAGCAAGAAATTAACAAGAATCGTTTATACTCACTTTTAGAATATTGTTTACATTTGTTGTAATGTTTTATTTATTATGTTGGTGTAACTAGTATTTCAAAACTGCATGCGACTTTAAAACACAGAAAAAAGGTATTCGCATTAAGCTTTTCTTTAAAGATAAACACACGAATTACAGGCTAGATACAATACGCAATAGAATATTTTTTTTTTTATTATGAAATATAATTTTCGATGTTTGAAATTTATTGAATGAGTCGAAAATTACTTTCCCTTCAGTATGAATTTGCCGCTAGAGGCGCTCTAGAAGCACGAGGTTTTCGTCATTCAGCTTTGGAAACTCGCACGGTATACATGTTATTTTTTAAAATAATGTGTTAATATTTCATATTATGGAAATTATATATGAAATTGAATAATTGATATATGTATTGAACTAAATTTACATAGAATGTCACTGTGTGATGACTGTTAGAAAGATTGTATTATGTGATGTATGTTTGACGTTTTGATGATGGTTATTATGTTAAGTATAATAATAAATGGACAGCCGGTATGCGAGTCCCTGCGGTTAGTACCAAAACACAGAGTTTTTGTTTGTTTGCTATATAGGCAAAGGAGGGATGTAAGGGAATGAAACAATTTGCATGTAGACTATATGTTATAATGAATAATCTATAAAAAGGTTTATCCGTTCAAACAAAAGCTCGATCAGAAGTGTTTGTCTGTATACACTTGTGCAAAGGCGATGATTCGAACGATGGAGCGCACTTTAGGGATTAAATACGCGACAGTGTTGGTACAAGTTCCCGCAATATGGATATTTCAGGAGAAAATGCGTTTCCTTTTTGTGCATGGTTCTCAATTGAGCCATTATAGTGGTTCGAGTTTTTGCCTTGCCTGGGTTCAGCCGCAGTTTTTTTTTATCGTTTTAGCTCACTCTTTGAACTTACTTGGAAGACTTAGTTTGCTCACGGAGTGTATATTGATAGGAGATGAATCGAGTATTTGACCCTTACTGTAGTAAATTCAATCTTATGCAAAAACTATTCATCCGATTTTATTGGTTTATACGTTATCTTGTTGCTTATTAATTCCTCTTTAAAAAATATAACTTTTAGTATATTCCCGTTGTTATTAATGGATTTATAGCGAGTTAAACACAAGAAATAAACATTTTATGTTTTACCACCGCGCGTTTTAACGTGTTGTGGCTATCGATCTTTTACAATTAGCGTACAGCGAAGCGCCGAGGTTATACATTTTGATGTACCCACTCACGTCTTTTGTTAAATTATAGTTTCATTTCTCGGCCGATTTTGACAAATTATATATCATTAGAAAGCTTACGTTACGTAGTAAACAGATATATAAATATATATTAAGTCTTTCTTCTGATTTCGACAGCCCGGCGAGTTATAACTTTAACTTTTGCAAATATCATACCGTTTTGGAGTTTTAGAATCTAGATTTACGGTTGACATGTTCGTACTTAATAACACTTTGAAGCGTTTATATTTGAAGTTCATTGAATTTCCTTTGCCATATTATTATATTTTCTTATGGAATATATTGTAGTATTTTGTTCACGAAACATATCAATAAAGCTAATTATAAATGAAACTTAATAAATTAACGAGTTCAGCTCTTGTTTATAACACAGAAAGGGTGTTAAATTTATGATGAAACAGCGTATAAAGCGGACCCTCTCGATATTATTCGGCTTTGCATGCATACTTGAAATAAAATGGGTGTCAAAACATTCATCGTTTGCTGTTAATTATCAACGAGGTAATTATGTATAATTATATGAAATGTTATTTACCTTAAACTATCAATTTATTAAAGATTCTGAAAATCACGGTCGGTGTTACGCGGGTCATTTCGTATTTGGACATCAGGGCATCATGTCCAACTATTCAAAATCAGATTTCTTTTCACTGGGACGATGACGGCTTAGATTAAGACAGGCAGACAGATAGTTTATTCAGACTTATACAGCAGTACATCGTCTTCAACTCAAATATATAAATTATTTTTAGACAAATTGTTAGGTGATTACACATATAGCAGTGATGATTCTGAGAATGTTTTCATGTTTCTTATCCGTGTAATCTAGAGTCCGTGGTTTGAGCATTTTTATCGCAGTGTTCAATACAATATATCTCAATAATCTTGTTTATTGATAGATCTGTGGTTTTATTGCCCCTGTGTTCAGCACAAACCAATTATCTCGTTATGATCAGATACTGTGCCGACTAATACTAAATCACACTATGGTGTCATACGCCACAGCAGGGACCTATACTTATATATTGGTCCCTAACCACTGGTGGCAATGTCTTGTCAGTTTACACTTTTTATGATACCTCCATGTCTTCTCGTGGTATTAGTGGTCATTTCTTGGAGTAATGTAACGCCAAATACTAAATTTTGCGTTAATAAGATATGTAGCGTATTGAAAACATTTATTGTCATCTGCCCATACAGATTGCCATAAACTAAATACTGTATAGATGTCAGCCAGCTTAATCATAGTAATTATAAGTGCTTAATACCTATACATGTACATTTTAAACATTTAAAAATCTAATACTTAACATTTAACGTATTTAGCGGGTACCGGTAAAAAAAACTCCGTCATTTCGTAGTCCTATAAAGAGTGTATGGTAGTGTACGGAACAACATGATTAAAAACAGCATTCTCATATTTGACCACAACGGGGTTAAATAATTTTTCCGAAAAATACAAATAATACAGAGTTATAATTTAGAATTCTAATTTTTATAACTCTGATATCTTATAAAGATATTTCAATATACATGCATAGACAGTTGACCGTGATTTTCAAGAATCTTTAAATAATTTTAATTAATTGATAATTTATGGTAAATAACCTTTCATATAATTTTACATAATTACCTTTTTGATAATAAACAACAAACGAATAATGTTTTGACACCCATTAAATTTGAAGTATGCAAAGCCGAAAAATATCAAGAGGGTCCGCTATATACGCTGTTTCATCATAAAATTAACACCCTTTCTGTGTTATAATCAAGAGCTGAAATCGTTAATTTATTAAGCTTCATTAATACTTAGCTTTATTGATATGTCTCTAGAACAAAATATTTCAATATATTCCATAAAAAATATAAAAATCATGGCAAAGGAAATTCAATGGCCGGTATCTAAACAAAAGCATAATCGCCAAGACCTTAGCATCAGTTCGGTTCGTTAGGACCGCGCGCTACTTTTTTCCGCCTTCATTCCTTACTTGCTTTCATTTTAAAACCATTTTTTTCCTATCATATACAGAATTTTATTCTCCTAAGCAAGATGTTATTTTTTAAACTGAACTCCAAATATAAACGCTTCAAATCGGTATAAAGAACGAACATGTCAACCGTAAATCTAGATTCTAAAACTCCAAAACGGTATGATATTTGCAAAACTTAAAGTTTTATCCTGCCTCAGTTGCAAACATTGACCAAAAAAAGCAGGGTCGGATAAACTAGTTGATATCCGGCAGTACATCACGTGACCGTGATCTAACCGTAAGTATGTATTCATACGCGCCGCTTAACATGTTCTAATATTTGACCTTTGAAATTTATTGGGACGCATCATGAAAGTTATCGTAATATTATATATCATCATTTTTATCTTCTTAAAAATATATTACCGAACCAGACTTCCGTAGTTATCATGTTCATTTACTTGATTATGCAATTTATGACGTATCTAGTGTGACGTCATTTCTCTGACAAAACATACTAGATCTATCTAGTTTCTCTCAGGATTTTAGGGACAACAATTTTGACGTGGTGGTTTTAACAGTATTTTTTAATATTTTAAAGCATCGAACGAATCATAAACAATTTTCGGAGTGTGTGTTTGTCATTCATAAGTGTTAACTTCGATAGGAATAAAATAATTCGCTACGACAGGATTACGGTTTCGTTAATCGGGTTTTGGGTCAGAATGGTTATCATTCGATACTTGTAAACGCTATCAAAAAAGAGTGTGACTTAAAATACATTGCGATAATAGAGATGGAAAAACAGAAAATGGCTTCCGACAAAGGGATGGAAGAACAGACAATGAATGTGTATATCGTTGTACATTTATTGTTATAAGCAATGGATTAAAGTTGTCATTAAGGTAAATAAAATTTAGTTTTTGTTTTGGTGATGCATTTTGATTTCATTTTTTTACCAAGAAAAATATCACATTCTCGATTCGTTTTTTATTTCTTCTCTTAATAGTTTCGATAGGAAAGTATTAAAAGGAACAGTTTAATGTGGAACTATTTTTAGTGTGACACAATCGGTAGTTATTCGGTCGTCAGGAATGTAGGAGGCCCGACAAGAATAATTATATTGTTATGTAAATTAATCATTTGTCTTTGATAAAATGTGTCAACGGCATGAAGCAGGATAAATCGAATACATGGTTGGTGCCGAGATGGAGAAAGTTTATCCGGTTCGGCCCGAAAAAGAAAAATAGGGCTCGCTAAAGCTCGCCCTATTTTCTTTTTCTAAGCCTCACCGGATAAACTTTCTCCATCTCGGCACCAACCATGTATTCTCTATATAACTCGCCGGGCTGCCGAAATCAGAAGAAAAACTTAATATACATTTATATATCTGAAAACTACGTTACGTAAGCTTTCTAATGATATATAATTTGTCAAAATCGGCCTAGAAATGAAACTATAATTTAACAAAATACGTGAGTGGGTACATAAATGTATAACCTCGGCGCTTCGATAAAAGATCGATAGTTACGACACGGTCACGTGACTTAGACACAACAAGATATTTGGCGTAACGGTCCCGTTTCTTATCCGTGTAATCTAGAGTCCGTGGTTTGCTACATGCTGAAACGAAATAGTACAGTTTTTATTCTCTGTTGGAATAGATAAGATTTTTTCCGTTGTTCTTATCTTTTGACGATAAACACACAAACATGTTTTCCAAACATTCGAATCACCGAGTATGGAGTGTGATGCAAAATTTTCATTAGTTACAACTTGTAAATAAAAACGTGCCTTGTCCTATTTTAAGTGTCCGAAACGTAGTACACGTACTCTACAAAGACATTTTCGAAGAAGAGTCACAAAATTAGGAGCTACCAAATTCAATTCAATCGTCAACCCAAGCACTGACTTATCCAAGGCACATATGTTGGGTGTAGAGTCCCTGTCAAATTAATGAGAATATCCGATTTTGAATTATGGATTAGGAATCCTATACTAACCTTTTGTGTTACATTTTTAAATATGAAGCGAAATATATATGAACAAACTAGTCTAGTAGGGTTTACCTAAATTAAGATTTCAGTATTAAGAAATCCGTTTTCATCTTAAGATAACTTCTATATTTTGGAAACGTCATTGAGTAATTCGTTTTATATCTCAAAATAACGACTTTATATAATGGACTCTATTGAGTTAAGGCCAGCATTTTTATTTTTATTTTATTTGTTTTACGGGAAATTTTTAAAAAAAATTGAGTCGGGGGGGGGGGGATACATAAAAATAAAAGCATGAAAAGTGAGCAGTCTACCAAAAAAATAAAAATAAAACTGTCTAAACCGATAAAAAAATTATTTTTGAAAATTTAAAAATCAGCCAATTTAACCTTATGTATACTTGCATTAACCTTTACGTGTTTTATATATATCTCATTACACTGTTGTAGAAGCTTTTAATAATAATAGTAAACATATTTTTATGTATATTTATAGGTAAAAGCACCTGTCGCATGTGTTATACTATATTGCTTTAATAGGGACTATTAAACACGCCATGTGTGTAGTGTAGTGTAGTGATCATTAAACTTTTGTTGAGTGTATATCATATGTATGTTTATAACAAATATAGCATGCATTTGACTTTAATAAAAAAAGACTTGAACACGTTTTACATTGTTTAATAGCTTTAACAACCAACTTTGTAACTTTCATCCATGGGTGGAATATGCACACTAAAAAATACTCTTTAATATACGACAGACTTGCTTTATATCATAGCTTTAACAACCAACTTTGCAACTTTCATCCATGGGTGGAATATGCACACTAAAAAATAATACGATAATTTGTATCAATCATGAGAAAAAAAAGAGCCATTAACAGGAAAATGGACCTTAGGACGATTGCGACCTTTTTGGCTCTAAAAGAGCAGTCTGATAAGGATCCAAACTTGAACTGAACTTGTTCCAAACTTTGGGTAGTGAAAGTTCTAGTGCATAAAATGTGAATATTTCATTTAAGAAACCGAGAGTTATACAGTTTAATATGAAAACATGTGCTGCATTTCATTTTTTTGTTCAGAGAGTTTATAGTGTTTCTATATGTAAAGTGAACACAAAATATGTTACGTTCATATCCATTTATATCCATGATCAAGAAAACTATCAATATAATGATGGCTTAAACAACAAACATATTATTTTTCACTATGTCCTAAATTAACAAAACAATACAAACACAATGACTTACAAGGAACTCAATATAAGATACCATACAGCAGTTTGTGTTGCAATCGTGCTTCCACCTATATCTCCCACATATAAACATCTCTGAATTCGTAACATCTAAATTACAAAATTTGAAATACAAATGCAACAAGTGTTCCGCAGTGGGAGACATATGCCCCCAATCGTGGCCTTGACCGTGACCTTGACCTAGTGACCTTAAAATCAATAGGGGTCATCTGCCTGTCATGATCAATGTACCTATGAAATTTCATGATCCTAGGCCTAAGCATTCTTGAGATATCATCCGGAAACCATTTGGTGGACGGACGGACCGACCGACGGATCGACCGACATGTGCAAAACAATATTCCCCCACTTCTTCGAAGGGGGGCATAATAATTATAAAAAATCATTTTTTGAAAACAACATGTTTGATGACAACAATACATCTCACAAAACAAAATCAATATCGAAATGTATTTAACGTTTGTATTTGTAAATGTCACTTTACATGAGTGCAAAAATACGGCTCTGTTTGTATAGCCTTTCCTATGAAGAGTGTCTAGCCGTACGGCTCTGTTCATATAGCCTTTCCTATGGAGATTGTCTAGCAGTACGACTTATAAAGTATAGAATTGTCATTCAGTGGTTTTAATCAGTAATAAGTTTGTTTAAGCTCATAAAAGTTAAAAAATTCTTCATCTGTTACAACTTCCTTTCATATAATACGGTTGCTTATTCGATTCTTGAATTAGTCGACGTTCCTAAGTAAGGTGTGAACAAATGTTTTAATGAGTTGCGGCATCGATATTATAAAATTCAATGACGTCAGCCGTCAAAGGTAGTTCTTAGAAATTGAGTTACACAAATAATTTAATTCGGTTTATAATTTGATTCTTTATTTATTAGCCGACATTCCTATGTTAGGCGTGAAAACTGTTTTTAATTAGTTGCGGCATCGATATTTTGAAATTCAATGACGGCAGCCGTCACGAATCGGATTTCCAACCACGACGAAACATAAACCAGACTGCAAATTCCATGACAACGACTACACGAGCCAGTCTAAAGGCTAGAAATTTCGGAATCTGCACGTAGATCAATAATTAATTCATATATGTATGTGTCATAACAGCCGTACGGCTAGACAATCTCCATAGGAAAGGCTATACGAATAGAGCCGTATGGCTAGCCTCTTGTCTACCCGTACGGGGCCGTACGGCTAGCCTCTTGTCTACCCGTACGGGGCCATACGACTAGCCACTGCCAATTAAAAAAGCATGTTAAATTAGTTAATTTGCTACTGTGTCAAGAAAAAATAATAAAAAAATTGGAATTCATAGGTTTGGATACTATACGCCTTTTCTGGTGACTTTGACCGACATATGAACATTCGGACCCAATGTCATTTTCTTCAGAAGCTGTGTTGCATACGTTTTTCTAATTAAAGAATATATATGGGTGGGTGGGGAATGGGATTATTGATGCAAGTACATGTGGTCCAGTACTCATGTACATCATAAAGAAACGTAAAGTAGTACTTCTTGGACATTTTTGGGATGTTGATTTTTATCAGTAAATATATTACAGGATCTACATTCTAATAAATATGCATGTTTATTAAACCTACCCAAAACTTTTCAACACATTTAATGTTATCGATGGTGACACCTCTGCATCGTCTGCAAAACGCTAGTTATTTTTAAATTTGTATTACTTAATATGGGAATTATGTCAACAATGGTGTTCAGAAGATTTACGTTTCTTATTGAGATAGTTTCAGTTCCGTTTTTAATTAATTTGAATTTGAAATACGCTACGCTTGTCTCATTGTTGTTTATATCCGCCATTTCCGTAATGCAATATAAAAATCATTTGTTAAGTACTCACCGATTGGCTAATAGCGTGTGGTATTGGCTGCAATATCCGCCATTTCCGAAATGGAATATAAAAATCATTTGTTAAGTACTCACCGATTGGCTAATAGCGTGTGGTATTGGCTGCAATAGCCAATGAAAATCGCTGACGCTTTACATGTCGACTGCGCACAACAAAACAACCCGTATTATAAAAACAAATTTTGAACAACACTTTCGGCAAACTGCGAATTTTTTTTTAGTTTTGGATAAAATACCAGGTCGGCGGGTGATATGTAATTAAAAAAACCGAAAGAGACTTTTATTTTTTTGTATTTGTCGAAAAATAGGGTCGGGCGCTCCCGTAAAACAGATAATTAAAAAATGCTGGCCTAACTGTTCTATATCTCAACACACTGACTAGTATACGGGTATACAATTGAGTGACTTATTCTATATTTAAACAAAGCAACTAATAGTTTGGGACACAATTGAATAACCCTGCCAATATATCAACATATTAACTGTATTTTGGGGACATTTTGAATGAAATGGATAAACACTAGAAGGCCCTCACTTTTACTCACTTATAACGTAAAACCCCGTTGATAAAAAGGTCTCGCTTGAAAATAATAGTATTATTATTATAATTATTATTATTATTATTATTATCTTTTCATACTATATTATAATTATATTATAAATAACATGTGTCGGGTGGGCAGTGCCTTTGGTATGACCAAAGATCTATAAAATACATTTATTTTATAGGTCTTTGGTGTGTAGTTAAAATACATTGACCTCACCCATGCGACATTCTCACGAAAACCTGTTTATTTCCTGTCTATTTAAAATGATTGGCCTTTAAAATTATGTCTATTTTGTAAATATTTAAAACGCTAGTTGTTATTGTATATGTTTAAATATGACGATAAGCTTTAAGTGCGTCGGCCATCATACACTATTGTGTATTTTTGTTCTATCTTCAAAGCCAATTATGTTGACAGCCAATCGCCATTCAATGTACAAACAATTGAAAAATGCTGAATTTGTAGTAATCAACTGCATTTTGATAGGCTTCTAAAGGTAAATACAAATTGAGAACAAAGTATTTCAAACTATGTGGTCATAGAGTGGATACTGTCAGAGAATGATAATCGTAATATTTTACTCTATCAAGATGATAGTTGGATCATTTCACTTTGACCAGTTGTGTTTTATAACACAAGGTTACTACACGTATAACCAGAGTATGATTCTTTCTCCTAAACCATAGACACAAAAGGGCCGTGCTCTGTGAAAAGAGGGTCTAATGCAAGTGCGTCAAGTGTCATCCAAGATTAGCCTGTGTAGTCCACACAGGCTAATCAGGGACGACACTTTCTGCTGTTATGATATTCTCTGTTTAAAGAAAGTCTCTTCTAAGCAAAACTCTAGTTTAGGCGTGCTGTACAGGCTCATCTTGGACGACAGTTTACGCACATACATTAAACCCCTTTCACAGAGCACGGTCCAAATATATTTGAGGGACGACTTTTTGAAACCACGACATCTTTTTTATCTGCTTCAGAAGTACTGTAAGCGACATGTGTTTAATCATATGACGTCGCATTTATGACATCAAATCAAAGTGCATTCACTGTTTTATCGTTCAAACCAAATTTTGAACATTTAAGAAAATCATCATCCCATAGCTTGAAATAAAATAATAATCTGTTAATATCTCAGTGTTGGATCGCTATACCATCTCCTTTGTGGCTCAGGATCTGTTTCCAATTATCACAGGTTGGCATTCCGGTACACGATGATAAAATGTATGTCGCACGTGCACACATCAATCGAATAAGTATAGTGCCTTTAACCAAGGAAACCACCCCATATGAAAGACTGGGCTTGAATGAGATCACCATAATGAAGTCATTTTATAAAGTTTAAAATATGTGATAACAGTGTCCAAGGTCTTTTTCCGAATAATAAATAATAAATACTAGCTAAATAAATACAGCAGCGTTAATAATACTGACTCATTAGCGACTAGACATTGTTATTGACAAAATTATCTATCTTGAATTCACTTTTTTCACACTTCATTGCGATCAAATAAATATACCAGTTTAACATGCTTCTGGTTATAAATACAGATAAAATATATAATTGCTGTATTATCGAAAAAGTGAATAGGTCTAACACAACTGTGATAATGATGACTGATTTGTTTATGGTTCCAGTCCATTGAAAACATAAATCCGTGGGGCAGTTTATTTCCATATAATATGTAATAATAGTAAGACGGGGGGAACATTATACCTGTTTAAATACGTGTATTTCGTTGGGGGCTCATGTGGGCGCATTAAAGCTCTCGGTCCCGCTTGTTTTAAAATGTCAGTGGGAACAAGCGGCTCTTATTTTTTTCCCTTACCTCAAAAAAGCTCATAATTGGTTCTTGAGTAACATAGAACTTAATGAAAATAAGATAACACTTATTTAAATGGACAACCATTAATGTTGAAGTGTTAGTTTTATTTAGGCATAACCATCATTTTAATAGGTCGACCAAATAACCGCTCATAGCAAATATGTTTATTATAATATACCAATACTTTGGTTTTACAGTATCGAAGGCTTAACAAAGGTGTCTGTGAGGAGAAGTGTGTCTTGACGTAAATAAAGTCTCTAATAACTGATGTATGTTTACAGAATTGGAAGACAGAACTTAGCAACAAGTTTAACATTTTATAAATTTGAGCCGCATTCAAACTGCGTCAGAAATAATAAGTTTAGCGTTGTAACTTGGTTAATTAAGAATTTCTCGAGATATCAGATAGACGGCATAAACCAGAACCTAAACATTTCCACGAAAACATCAGATTGCATTTTTAATTACAATGTTTCCTTTACACTGATATTTGATCAATTAAATATTAAGCATATTTACTGAATCTTAGAAATAAGTGTCTTTATTAAGTATTTCTTCAAAGAATGCTGTATTACTGTAAGCGTCAATAAAATAAGTAATGTTCTCAAAGTCCGGTAATAATACATTAAACCTTTTTATTATCCAAGCGTATGATTAATTACATTTAATGACAAGTTAACTTCACATTTGTACATCAAATACCACCATTCACGCTCACATTTGGATTAGATATTACGAGGAAAATAAGCACTTGTCACTCGCATATTACTGAAATCAATCGTCAGCCAACACCCAATGCATTAAGGCTAGAGAGAATTTGACAGGTTTTGGCTAACTGTTACGGAAATCCGAATACCGATTAACCCATTTATGCCTAGCGTCTAGAAATCAAAGTACTGACAGTACTAGTATGACGATGCTTTTGAGAGGATGGATATAAAAGCATCAATTTAAGTTTATCTACATCACCACAATCACCACAATTGTGTATGTTGGTACGAAAAAAAAATTTGGTACACAAATTTTGCGAAAAAATGGGTATGAAAACAAATTTGGGTACGAAAAAATATTTGGGAATAAAACAATTGGGACCGAAAAATATTTGGGTACGAACAAAAAATTGGGGATGAAAAAAAAAATTGGGTACGAAAAAAAAATTGGGTACGAAAAATTTTAGGTACGGAAAAAAAATTAAGGGAACGGGAAAGTAGTATCTGTGGGGGACTTGACCCACACTCGCACATTTTTCGCCCTTTTCGTCAAACATCAGATAAGTTCCTCGAAGGTAATAGTATGAATACACATTTCGGAAGCGGTAATGCGGTCCTACCTACGCGCGTCAAAATGTAAGCGAAATATGTACACAAGTCTGTCAGGAATGATTGAATTAACAAAGAAAATCGTTTATTGATGAAAGTTTTTTGAAGAAATGTGCAGAAAATATATTCAACAAGAGCTGTGTTTGTGAAACACAATGCCCCCTGCTGCACAGCTTTGAAGCCATATATTTTACCTTTACCTGGAAGGATGACCTTGACCTTTCACCACTCAAAATGTGCAGCTCCATGACATACACATGCATGCCGAATATGGAGTTGCTATCTTCAATATTGCAAAATTTGACCTTTGACCTTGACCTTGAAGGATGACCTTGACCTTTCACCAATCAATATGTGCAGCTCTATGAGATACGCATGCACGCCAATATTGAAAAAGTTATTGCCAATGTTAAAGTTTTTGGACAGACAGACAGTTGCTTTATATTTGACATTTGACCTTGAAGGATGACCTTCACCTTCACCTTTTACAACTGAAAATGTGCAGCTCCATGAGATGCACATGTATGCCAAATATCAAGTTGCTATGTTCAATATTAAAACAGTTATGGCCATTAAAGTTTTCGGACGGACGGACGGACGGACTGACACACTGACTGACTGACAGTTCAACTGATATAGGCCACCCTACCGGGGGCATAAAAAGCAATGGCGATATTTTTCTCAGCCACGTAATTGTTAATAGTTTGATATCACAAAATGAAAGTGAAAGTAGAACTGTCAAAAATGACAACCTGTCAACGTGTTGTTTTTGCTGGCACGAGAGGGCGATTACACTCAATGTGTTCACATTTTGACCATAGGCTTTGTCAATGACCTTTATAGAATGGGTAGCTTTGATATTATTTATTGCTATCATGTAGCTGCATGATTGTGTATATGTTTACAATACACAAAGCATGAATAATGATATAAATATACTGATTGAGCTCATAATAATCTGAGAACTATAGCCAGGTCAATTAAGGACTTAAAATACAATTTTGTGTCCTGATTTCATGAAGAAATGACCATGCATGTCCTAGATTTCAAATTCAAGGCCCCGGTGTGACACATTGGTAGCATTACCGTTAAACTGTTACCAGGCTTATGAAATTAGTTTTTATTTAACTATCTAAGGAAATCTAAATCAGGCACTGATTTTTCTTGTTTTAATACAGTCATATATCAGTTGTGGCCTCTGGGTAATGACCATTTTTTGCTTACTTGTCACACCCTTAAAACTTTCCACACGTCTATAATAGCAAATCTGGATTTAGGTGATCTTCAATGGTACATTTAAACTTTAGCTCCGTTACAAGAGTGCTGGTAAAGTCCAGTCACATATTTAAATCTAGACCATGTCAAAATCAAAGTGTCAAAGACAAATGAAAGATGCGTTCATTAATTATTGTCCAGTTGTTTACTACTGCTGTAAGTTTGTATATAATGTGACTGATGAACATCATTTGAGAGAAAATTCATATTATCATTGTATATCAGGTTTAGCAGCCTTTTAGATAACAAAGTATGCTAGTTTTCAATGTCGCTTCTGGGGATCAAACGCGTAGGGCTTTTAGGAAGATTCTGAAATTTTCGATCCCTCAAGAGCAACCAAACCAAAAATTAAGTCAAATATTGCCGACTCGGTTTTTTGAGTCGGTTCATGAGGGATAATTGAGCTCGATTGGTCATTGTCGGCTCTGGTACTACTTACATGTACTCCGGGTACTCTTAAGTATACTTACATGTACCCTGGGTACTCTAAGTATACTTACATGTACCCCAGGTACGGTAAATAAACGTAATTGTACTCGGTCCATATTAGACTGTACCCGACTTGTATTCGCGCCCAAAATCTGATGTCGTAAAACGCGCAACCGATTATCTTAAACACACTTCTCTTAAAAAAAACACTGCATCAACATGCTTTTTGAGTATGTGTTCCGATAATATAGAGGCCATTCTACAGAAAATTGACATAAATGTGCAGGGCTTAACACTAAGGCACGTCCGAACAACATTCACTGCCTGTACCTTGGTCCGGGCTAGCCAATGTCCCAGGAACATGCCCGACCGGTCGTGTGTATTTTGGGCGGGATTATATGTTCTATATCAATAAACTGCGTTTTAAATAAGCTTTTCAAAGATGCAAACATCTTAATACAGTACGATCAGATGACAATTATATCCCAGAGTGAGTTCGGAGACAACAAACGGATCGTATCTCGAAATAAATTCGGAACCCCCTGAATGCAATCAAAAAGAGGCCGACAATTCAGAAAATCCCCGGCGGTTTTCCTGGTAAAACACGTCAGTACCTATTTTTAAACGGAATGCCGCTAGACACGGTTTTTGATTGGTTTCCTCGATGTGACGAATTTTCTCAATGAAAATACGTTTGAAACTAAAAGCCGGGATCGCCCAGGAATCGTCCGGAATGATGAAGGTATAAAACTCGACATTAACACAAAGTAAATATAAAATTAATAGTTATTTATCAATTTTAAATATTTTTAATTTGTTGTCATTATGGAAAAGTTATTCCATCCTTTAGACGATTAATAAATCCATTAAGAGGAAGATAGAGACTTTATTTAGATTAGAAGTGTTTTGACAATATTTTTTACGCAATTCAATTAGCAAAACTAATATTAATGGTCGATCCCGGCTTTCAGTAGAGAGTTAACACTGTACAATTGTTACAACTACCGTAACACGTTATTTTGCTGGATACGAAAAGAAAAGGGACGGTAGGAAAGTAAGAGAAAGTATGAGGAAATAAAAAAAACAAGAAAATTTCTCCAGAAATGGCGTGAAGATTACAAATAGATGTCTTAAATAGATGAATATTGAATTCAATAGCATTAGTAAGGCAAGCTAATAAGAATGATTTAATCATAATTGCGCATCTCCAAACACAAGAAAATACAAGTTGCATGATAAATATAAAGGTTTTTATAATACTTGGGTCAGGGCACATGAAAGATTGGTCAGGGCTAGTAGGTTCTGCATTTACTAGCCCGAACGGGCTAGTTGAAAAAAGTAAGTGTTAAGCCCTGATGTGTATATATAATTATTACAAAAAAATAGTCGACAACGACTGATTTAGGGTTAAATTTCCCGGGTACATTTTAGTATATTTACCGTACCCGGGATACATGTAAGTATACTTAAGAGTACCCGGGGTACATGTACGTAGTATCCGAGCTGACAGTGAACAATCGAGCGATACTGGAAGGTGCAACATCTCTCACGCCCCTAGCATCGCCTTTAGCAGTATTCAATTATCAACAGGAAAGTGCTGGAGTCATTGATTCCGAGGGACAAGAAAAACAATTGATTAATGTTCGAAATAAATAATTTGATTAATGACAATTCTATTATATGAGCCAGGTCACAGGAAAAGCGCAGTCAAATCAGTATCCAATTAAATTATTTGTTATTGTCAGAAAAACGCTTTTAAGCAAACAGCTTTCAAGCGACTGCAGGCTGATCTAGATCCAAACTGGCCACAATTGCCTTAATGTCTATTACTGTGACACAGTTCATTTAACTTTAAAATGATAAAAAGTACTAACACCTAAAAAGAGTATACAAACCAGTAAAGAGTTTGAAATCAATGTTGAATTTCAGGACAGCTTGGTGATCTGCAAATCCCCGATGAAATGTTGATATCGGATATAATAGTCATTCAATAAGTCGCAAAATGCTCGAATACAATTTATAAAGCACAATGTGACTTATATTGATTACTAAAAATACCAGTATGCCAGTTTTGCCGTGTCAAGCTGTTACGATCCAGAAAGTCCTTCATTCACATGGAGTATATATCCTTCGAATTCCAACTATTGTTGTCATAAGCGGAGATTAGTGAATAAATAATTCATATATCCTAAATGACAGCTTCTAAATAGCGAAACAAGCCAATTTATGCAGTAAGAAAGTTTTGAATCGAGACTCTCATGGTGGCGGCCATTGTTGAATGTTGAAACACGAACGACAACTCTGCTAGGAGCTAGGAGAATGTTATCAATGACGAGCAATCTCCTACGCAGTGGCGAATGCAAAAGGGAAGTAACTGAAAAATCGAGTTATGTCAATCGGACTGGCTCGGTCTTTTACATAGGTCGCCATTGTGATTTTTTTTTGATGGTTATGATACCTTGGACGATGCTGTTCGCATTGTCAAAAAGGCCTTTGCAAACAGCGTAGACCTAAATGAGACGCCGCATCAGGGTCTGCGCTGTTTGCTTAAAGGAATTTCTGTAAGAAATATTCTAAACATAGAAATAAATACACTAGACATCCTTAATTTTAGAAATAAATTGATCCAATTTAGAAGGATGGGAGAGTCCACTAGGCATAAATGGGTTAGGAATACGGTGTGTGTGTGAATGTGTATTTCAAAGCTAATGAGGTCCCCCCGCATCTGAGGCTGCATCCTGAGTACCCGGAGTGTGTCACAGCACTTCTTCATCAATAACTTACTAGCCTCACTGCAATTTAGTTTACCTGATTTGTTTATAGCTAGTCTACAGTCTCTTTGATGACGAAGCGTTAACACTTGAAACATGTAAGTGATTGTATATGAAGTCAAATACTCATACATTGCATGATGTAGCGGAACATTATTTTCACAAGCCATCCTTGTTTGTAATTTAAACGCAGTTTTCAGAATAATGAAGTAACCACATTGAAGGTTGTATAGGTGTACGTAATCATGCAATTCTGATTGTATTACTACTTAATTACAAAGTTACTTGTTTACATATTCTTATTTTTGCCCGAATCATGATATTTACGTTTGTAATATTTCTATTATAACAACTCTAATAAATGTTTTGTAAAAAAGATTATAGTCGGAAGCAGAAAAATAACCAAAAGTGCCATACCTTCCTTGTTACAATCGACTCGACCTCGGTCATCATACGAACGCAGGCTGTGTGTAAAAGTTTATTGTTTTCGAAATGTTTTCTGCAAGATGTATCTATTATATACCGAAACTCACTAGTATAGTAATTAATTTCAAAACACTGGTCACATATTAATATCCCACGTCGATTCCTTACTTTTTACGAACTTTTCACGGTTTGGTAAATTGACAAAATTGAAAAAAGTTGTTTCAGATTCGCAAATTTTCGGTTTAGTTATGATATTTGTGAGCAAACAGTATAACTGAACATTTGCCATGGCCTAATATAGCCATTATATGCATCTATTGCCGATTTAAAAACCTAAAAATTAAAAAGCGTTGCAACGCGAAACGATTGAATAATTTGGAGAGTTCTGTTGGTGTCGTTTAAATTTGTGAAACTACGAAGATTGCTTATATAACGTATAAAATACTCTTTTTATGTAAGCTTGGCAAGATAGCTCAGTTGGCTAATGCGTTTTTACTTCAGGATTCTGGGGGTCACTGGTTCGAGCCCTACTGCGGGCTACTTTTTTTATCCTTTTAAAAATTTTATTTTTGATTTTTTTTACTGGAGCTTTTAAAATTTAATGTTTACATTTATCAATATAAAGCATTTAATGACAAACTCCAAAACAGTCCAAAATCTGTGAAAAGGCCCGTTTATAACTTCAACAAACACCCACCACTTGTCCACAATCTAATATCTTGTTGATTCTTGTCCACAATCTATTCTCTTGTTGATTCTTTTACACCTTACGTTCATTTTCAGCTATTTTATTTCAATCAATATGTTTTTCTAATATATGTATACCTACGTGCTGGTTTTATACGATATTATGGAATATAATTTGCTAAAACAGCAATAACTACACAAGTTTGTGTGTAGTTCTGTACATGTTGTATTTTGATAGAGTAATATTGGGGCCATCGTGTGATGTGCTAGCTGCCATCGCATGCGTATCCGAACCCTTATCTGCATTACTCAATTGGATCCTTTTGAGCGGAGACGAGACCAGACGATTTGTGAGTTTGCATTTGTATGCGTCTTAAAGGCCTAGTTTAATATTGTTTATTTTGACCCCCCACAAAAAAACAGCAAAAAAACAACAACAAACAAACAACAACAAAACATGTTCGTCTATACAAAAACAACAACAAACAAACAACAACAAAACATGCTCGTCTATACCTCGTTTAGCAACATATTGTGATGATCCTTATCTTATCATTGTAAAACACGGGCTAGCAACTGCTGTATTGTGAGTATTAAATTACTACTTACATTACAGTTATTATATATTGATTAAAGTTGTATAGTTGTGTACACTTTAAAGCAACTTGTAATTTTGGGCAATATTTATTTAAAACAAAATTTGTTAACACTAACAGTAATTTCACTGTAATTTAAATAAACATTTGAAACCTAACCATGTTACTTAAGCGGAACAAACTATTTTTATTTTTTTCATATTATACATCGATCCAAAACAAACATTTGAATTAACTTTTTGCTTCGATAAATATATAAATGTCTATTTTCTCTTTGTTTCTTTTGTATGTCACGAACTGAAGTCTATGATAACACATCTTTAACACAAACGGAGTAAAATTAATTAGCATATAAATTTGTCTCAGTCTTGTATTGTTTAACAATAACATATATCACCACTACTAAAAATGCATATCTATAAAAGCCTAATAAACATGACAATGCGGCATGCAAAATTGTAATCAATGACACTACGGAAGCGTCACAAATGAAGTCAGTCCTTTCTGCTCTTAATTAGATTTCTAAACGCCGTCCAATAAGTGAAAAATGCGCAAACAATGTGATACTGTTTTATCTCTTTTGAATTTGAACTGGAGACGACAATTTCATACAAATAAACAGCTAAAGCATGTATAATTTTTTTCATCAAAAATGAACGTCTTAGCATGCACGACAGTTTTTGTTCTGATTTTACACATTCATTTTCAAGTTTGTCACGATTTATTTTCTGCGTGAAATGGCTTCTTAAAATTCAGTTATCAGCCGAAACATACACATGGTACATACAGGATATTATTTGGGTTGAAGTTAAGTAAATTTTGCTAGGAACACTCTCAGAGCTAAATAACATTATCTTAAATATTAATTCACTTAAATCTCTATCATTAAAATTTAGTTTTGTGCTATCAATATAAAAGTGTCAAATGGTCAAAAAACACGTTTTAAACGCATTGAATTAAATACCACGTAGTAAGATTAGTCGAGAATTAGTTAACGTTATTTTGTGGCCGAGGAGCTTGTTTATGGCTCTTTGTGAAAGAGGAGCATGTATATGGCTCTTTGTGGAAGAGGAGCATGTATATGGCTCTTTGTAGAAGAGGAGCATGTATTTATCTCATTGTGGACGAGGAGCATGTATATGGCTCTTTGTGGAGGAGGAGCATGTATATATCTCTTTGTGGATGAGGAACATGTATATGGCTCTTTGTGGAGGAGGAGCATGTTTAAATCTCTTTGTGGACGAGGAGCATGTAAATGGCTCTTTGTGGAAGAGGAGCATGTATATATCTCTTTGTGGACGAGGAGCATGTATATATCTCTTTGTGGAAAAGGAGCGTGTATATGGCTCTTTGTGAACGAGGAGTGTGTATATGGCTCTTTGTGGAAGAGAAGCATGTATATGGCTCTTTGTGGAAGAGGAGCATGTATATGGCTCTTTGTGGAAGAGGAGCATGTATATGGCTCTTTGTAGAAGAGGAGCATGTATTTATCTCATTGTGGACGAGGAGCATGTATATGGCTCTTTGTGGAGGAGGAGCATGTATATATCTCTTTGTGGACGAGGAACATGTATATGGCTCTTTGTGGAGGAGGAGCATGTTTAAATCTCTTTGTGGACGAGGAGCATGTAAATGGCTCTTTGTGGAAGAGGAGCATGTATATATCTCTTTGTGGACGAGGAGCATGTATATATCTCTTTGTGGAAAAGGAGCGTGTATATGGCTCTTTGTGAACGAGGAGTGTGTATATGGCTCTTTGTGGAAGAGAAGCATGTATATGGCTCTTTGTGGAAGAGGAGCATGTATATAGCTCTTTGTGGACAAGGAGCATGCATATGGCTCTTTGTGGACGAGGAGTGTGTATATGGCTCTTTGTGGACGAGGAGTGTGTATATGGCTCTTTGTGGAAGTGGAGCGTCTATATGGCTCTTTGTGGAAGAGGAGCGTCTATATGGCTCTTTGTGGAAGAGGAGCGTCTATATGACTCTTTGTGGAAGAGGAGCATGTATATGGCTCTTTGTGGACGAGGAGCGTCTATATGGCTCTTTTTGGACGAGAATCGTGCATATGGCTCTTTGTGGATTAGGAGCGTGTATATTTGCTTTGTGGGCCACACAGGTTTAAAGTTGTTTATTGGATTGTCGGCAAAGTACCTTTGACCATTTACGTAAAACTTAACAAATTATATTCAAAGTGCATCAGTACAATACAAAAAAACACACAGGATAATGAAAAAACTTACGCTGAAAAGTGTTTCAGCATAATGTACAAGTAATAAATATCCCATATATTAATGGTTTCATAGACTATTAATTTTATGAAACAGCAATTACTTCTTTTCCTCCCCCAAGGACATTCATTGCATCAATAATGAATATGGCATCATTGAAAAGTAATGAAGCAGGGCCGTATGCAGGATATTTTGACTGGGGGGGGGGGGCCAAAGCGGGGAGGGTGCGGGAGGGGCCTCCCCTTCCGGATTTCAAGTTTTTCTTAATTTGGCACTTTTTTAAGGTGAATTTTTATGCTTTAAAAAACTTATTTCGTGATATAAATTTATGGAATATAACATGTAAATCATCAACTTTCTGAAGTCTAAAGCTTTACAGATTGGTGTGAAATTCACACCGATGTTTAAAGCTTTGTATTTCAGAAATGTGTGATGTTTGATGAAGAAGGAAAGCAAAATTTAAAAATCAAACAACTTTATTAAGAAATGTATAATAACGTATGACTGACATATAACCATAATATTATTTTCTCTTTGAATTCAAATTTCCTCTAAAGTTTCATAATAAATTCGTAATAAAATGTTTATCATCTACTACACATTTTCACTTTCACCTTCATCAACACAGATTAACCATCACAATCGTCTACAACTCCGACATTTGTTTGGAATTTTCTCTATAATAACCGTTTTCCGGAGGTTTTTTAAGCAACGCTTTCAGATATTGAGCAGATTTTTGGTATCCGGAGAGGCGCCCCCTCGGAGAGGTGCTCCCCGGAGAGGTGCCCCCTAATTTTAAGGGGGCGGAGAGGTGCCCTCCAAGCAAATCTAGAGGGGCGGATAAGTGCCCCATGTCCGAATTTAGTAGGCGGATATCTGCCCCCTCACAATAATTTAAATGGCGGAAAAGTGCCCCCATTGGGACTTTCGTCTGTTCCAGTTTGCAATCAACCCAGACACTTACCGTAAGAACAATTCGCAATTTATCGCACCACCTGGTGCTCTTCCATGTGGCAATGGCGCCAAGACGTATGAGGCTAACAGAACAACTGCGGCAGAGAAGAGGCAAGCCCGAAAGGCCCGTGTTGCAAGCCCAACTGGAGACGTCCCACTCCTCCCCTTTGTACAAGAATATTCCGTGCCAGGATCGGCCTCAGCAGCCATTTGCGCACACACAGACAAAGCCAGTCCCAGACTCAAAGATGACTTGAGTGGTCCTAGTCGAGTCGACGGACGAACGAATGAACAATCCAAATTGTTAACGAAATAATTTAGAAACAAATAAATGTATTTATGTACAATAATTTCTATCGTAGGATTTGATGGATTGTAATAAATATCAATGTTAAATGGATACTTCATGTGTTTACTTCTATCCTTATCGCAATATTTGATGAATGAGCAATGTCATTATCAATTGAAGTATGCTTCTTATCATTATATTCTTTGTTAACTTCTGTCATCACCTTATTTTCATCATACTTAATCTATGTATTTTACTTATGTTATTTTGTATTTTGCTTCAGATGACGGATGAAGTAATATGTGAATCGCGCTCTGAGAAACAAATCTTTATTGGTTAATCACATAACAAGTGACATATGAGTCATAAGTAAGTTACCGTCCGCGAACTGTAGATTCCATTTTTGTGCAAAAAAATAAATAATAAAGTATGGACTTGACATTGCACATGTTCACGTTGTTTCCGCGCGTTGTTGTAGCAGAGAAGCATCAAATATATGCATTATCAGTTGAGCTCAATGTTCGGAATTGATAGTAATAGTTTACCGTGACTGAATGAGCATTTTCACATGTTGTATGCCAATGTTCAATTAGTTTCATTTAATTAAAATCATGACCATACCGATTACAAACTTTTTTTAATAGACGCCGCAGACGGCAAATGTTTAGATTCTCAATCAAAACTTTTTCTATACGGCGAGAAATCTCTTCACATTTTGCCGTTCTCATAATAAAATTATTTATCCTATTATTTAACATAGTTGAGTTATTATAACACTGGTATTAATGGTATGACTTCAATAGAGTGGTCCGATCTTATGAAATGTAATTTGTTTGACCTAGGTTTGACCTAGGTATTAAAGTATCGGTGGATTAATTGTTAACAAAATCGATTGTGATTGGGTTTAACTTGTATTTATCCAAAGGGTTTGTTAAAATCTGTCTTAGTTTTACAACAGCATTTCAAAATGGAATAAACGCTTAAGCAATTATAATAATAGCATTACTGCAGGCTTCAATAATTTATATTATAGAAAAGAGCATAATACATCATTATAAATATAGAATTTCCCTCACGTAATCCGCTACAATTGCGATCTGCTTGTCGGAGTTTTCTAATCACTAGACCACGTGACTATGTGGGCGGAGCGATCGATAATTTGGCGACTGGTCGATTCGCTGCTTCTCTATCCTTGGTCAATCAAAAGACCTGTTTAATCAAGCATTTAAGATCCCAAGGGGTAATTGACTGATCGGGGATGTGGGTACCAGGAGATAAGAAAACATTGCCTAAGGGCTTATCTCCACCGGCGAGTAAATTAGCGCTAATCCTTTTGTTTAACAGGGACAAGAAAATACGTCTGCTCTTTTGTATTGAGTGAAAGTGTACTGTGTTTCAGGAGAGAACAATTTGCAGTAGGCCCATTATTAAAAACAAACATAACTCAACAGCCAGCTGGGAGGGCCCGTGCCCCTGGGCCCACCCCCTGGGTACGGGCCTGTGAAGTATTTAGACAAGATAGTACACTTTTACATTAAACTAAGTTTGTCATGTTGGATCGAATAAACTATTTGGTCTGTAGATCTGTATAGATAGAGCAAGTAAGAAAATGTGATAATCGGATTCAACCGTGTTTGCGTTACATAGTTTACATGGGCGTGTTAATCTGTATATATCCCATTATATTTAAAATTCTGTAGTTCTTGTTGTTGT
Source organism: Dreissena polymorpha (assembly GCF_020536995.1). NCBI lineage: Eukaryota > Metazoa > Mollusca > Bivalvia > Myida > Dreissenidae > Dreissena > Dreissena polymorpha. The sequence continues at coordinate 153,446,514 of NC_068355.1, forward strand.
TTTTATTTCATATTAATAATGCAATGTAAATATTTGTATGCGCGATTTCAATCGGAAACATGCCATAGTATTCTAGTTACGGTTGCTTATGAATATTATCGTGCAAATTTTGTAGAAACTGGTCTTTTATTCTATGGTTGATTTCATAAGAATAGTTCCAGTTGTCAGTAAACATTATTGTTAAATATTATAAGCCCTAGTTTATCTTCCAGTAGTTCCTGTTTTACAAATGCACACCGAGATTCGTGTTATTAGTATTATTATGATTGTAGATATTATAGTGTTCGTGTAATACAACGAGTATCGATTTCGTTTAAGTCATTTATATTAATACAATCATTAATGAATTACTGTCATTAATGAATAACATATATAGTAAAGGCGATAATGTCCCACCCCGTGTTACTCCTACTCCTATCAAAAATCTCTGAATAAGACATTTCTTTATGTTTTTTACACATGATTTTACATTCTGATATAAAGACTTCATTCTTGTACTACTACTGATCTTCCATATTTACATCATTAGTTTCAGACGTTTTATTAAGCCTATATTTGTCTGCGTTTTCCAACATTTCTTTGGGTGGGATATCCGGATTTACTTTAAATTGACATTGATTAACTATCTTTGTTAAAAAATATATTTTTAGCAATACGTTTTCTTTTAACAATCTGCCGATCTGGCTGGTAAAAACAACGTTTTGTTCGCAATTAAAATAATAATAATAATTAATGATACAAAATTATAATAAAAACATATAATAATAATAATAATAATAATAATAATAATAATAATAATAATAATAATAGTTATGAAAATGATAACAATAATAACAATAATAATAATAATAATAATAATAACATTAGTTATAATAAGAGGCTTACTGTTTAAGTGAGCTTACTTGTTAAACTTACAAAACGGCGTGTTGTTTGGCAGGTGGGGCTATATTTCATTATAAAACCCATAACCGTCGGCACTAAAAAAAGCTGATGACATCCGGTGTAAGGTAAACATTGAACGAAAAACAAAAAAACATTATTCGGTGAATGAATTATGTACAAATAATCTAGAACTGTCATGTACTGTATGCTCTTTAACCGCAATTACATTAACAATTGTGTATTTGCAATCAAGCAATTGTCTCTAGAAGACTTTTAGGCGCTTTTGATTTTTTAACTTGTGGGATGGGTAAAATAGCATATTAGGATTTTGTTACATGATATATTCTTAACAATTTGTGTATTATTCCAAAATTGTTTATCTGTTATTTAACATAAGTTTTTAATAAGTCATACTTTCGAAGTTCGATATCTTGTCTCTTTTAACAAACCTTTAGTGTTAGGTGAAACATTTTTTCTGTCTGTTCGATTATTGCCATTTTGTAGATACCATTGTTTATCAATAAAAGACAAAGAATGAACAAAAGAATATCATAATTGATTTTGTTAGTTGTTTTTCCGCCTTGACAAGGATAAGTCGATAGATGTGAGCCATTATTAATAGTGCAAATCTGTGTAAAAGGTGCATTAATGGCATGCAAATCCGTGTAAAAGGTTCATAAATGCCATTGGACATACACGGATGATGCTGGTATGCAGCAAGTAAAATATTACAATCATAATTACAGGCACACTACTTTATTCAAAGACGTTTATGAAAAGCCGTTCTATCTATAAAATTATACAAACAAGTACAATCTTATTTTTGCATAATCAAAACAAAGTGTCAACATTAATTGAAAATTGACAATAGGTTTATTTGTAATGTAAGGCCTCCAGCCCAAAATACAAACATACATGAAGTAATCATAAGTAGTGGCATGGTAGATCTATATAATACTAACAACAATAATGATAAGACATGTTAAGTAAAAACACAAATGAATAATGTTTATAGACATACAGTCAATCATGTAAGCGTTAGTTAAATGTATTTGAAAATGTTAAATGGTGTTTTAGTCTATTTTATAACATGATATAAATGCATATTTAATCGGATGATGCATGTTCATAAAACAGTTGCTTCATAACACATAACCAGATTAACACAACGATGTTTGTTTCTTCCGTTTTACATAAAATTACAATAAGTTGTTTTGAAGGAAATTACCCCGTGAATTGTTTGAACATTTTATTATCTATTTTAGTTAACTGTTCATTTATCAAGACATCATTTCAGGTTTCTAAAAGTTGCTTTATTTGATTCTTTCATCTCCTCTCTGATAACAACAAACATACATGGCAAATGTGCAAGGAAAACAATTGAATACTATTACCAATTATAAGTAAATACACATGACACACCGCGTTTATACTGACAACCAATATCACTATGATTGTGCAGCTAAAATTAAATGTGCGCCCAGAAAACCATTTTAATACCAGACATATAATTCAGGTCATTCAAATTCAAAATAATTTGTTTGGCTTTATTAACCATCAAATACTTGTTTGGCTTTTATAGCTAACATTAATAGTTTATTGAACAATTTATTTGATTGGTTGTCAGCATACATGCGGTGGGTCCTGTGCTTTTACCAGTTCGAATGCATAATGTCAGAAAAAAATAGCACAAAACCTATCTTATAAAAGGCATTTGTTGATGCGAATAATGAAAGCTTATTCGTAAAATTCGTAATATTTTTTGTATAATAATTCATCTTATAACAAAAGTTAAGACATTTTTCCACGGGGTGATGACACAGATTCAATGGTAAATATATATATATTCTGTTTGTCTCCCTTCCACTTGAACATATTCAAGGTATATACACAGACACTTTAGGTTGGCAATTTAGCCCGGTGATAAAAAGACACATTTCTTGAGAAGCGTCCTCTCAACACTCCCAAGAAAAAACAAACACAATGAATACATTACGTAATCTTTAACGTGAATCTCTAAAGCTATTTTCAAGTGTTTACTTTGGTTATCGAATGTAAAAGGGCGCCGAGTTTGAGTGTGTGTGTAAAGAGATCGTCGCCCATTCGATAGGAAACACCTGTGAACATCCACTCGTGTTAACGAGACCATGAACTCACTCCACGTGTAAGCAGCATGCGAATCGGAAATGCGCATAAGACTGAGACGATTTATCACGTTTTTAAAAACAATTTCGGTCTTCGGACTGCGTACGTTATGATTAACATGTATCCCAATCAACATTCCAAAATTGATCTTTACATTCCTCGAGTATCTAATGATAATAGAACTAACGCATTTTGCGACAGATTACTTGAGTTATGCCAAGCTCGTGATTTGCGAATATGTAACGATCGAATAGGAAGCGATACGAGTGTTGGTAAATTCACGTGTTTCACGCATACTGGCGAAAGGGTTGTTGATTATTTGTTAGCCAGTTACACTTAGTTTGACCATATAAGGAATTGCTGCGTTCAAGACTAACGAATTTTCACCAATTACTTTTGATTTACAAACAAATACAAAAATATTCATCCATGATATAAAACGCTAAAAGCTACTACTTTAAATGGGATAATAAATATATCGTTCAGTATTTATGGAAAATAACTACATGATATATCCGGTTATGCTAGGACTTATATCAATGCAAAGAAAATAACTTAAATACGGATGAAATGGTCGATCGTTTCGCATGGTTTTTGAATATTAACGGGAACTTATAATGAAAGGAGGCTAAAAACGGCATAAATACTTGCAGTTTTCAAACTCAAGTAATAAATGGTTTGATATGGTATGTAAACAAAAACGAAATATAAATATTGAGAAGATAAAACGGTACAACTTGTAAACAGGTGGTCATAGTTGACATGTGATGCTTATAGCGAAACAAGATTATAAGTATCAGTGCAGACAATGTAAACGCAATTTTTACAGGAATGATTATCTTACAAAGAATGTAATACGATTTCAAAATAAGAAACTTTAGAAAGAAATAAGTTAATAACACGGGTGATAATATTGACGTAGATGCCTTTTTGAAAATTTTAAAATGTATCTTCTTCAAATATAATTCAAAAAGAAGAAGTTATTAACGAATACGTAACACGTCACAACAAATACCATGACGTCAAAGACATTTGAATAGTGGGATAGTTTATTTACAGAGGATAGAAATACGACAGGGAAAACAATTATTGGGAATAAATGAAACTCATTCAATTGATCATATTATTTTAAAGCGGGACAGGATGTCCTTGATACAACAATGGAAATATTATTTTACTAAATTCTTGAAAAGCACTCATTTCTCAAATCTTGGTCAAAGGGAGTAATTATACCTATTTTCAAAAAAGGTAACTTATTCGACCCAAACAACTATCGAGGCATAACGTTAGTGAGCTGTCTCGCCAAATTGTTTAGATTAGTAATAAGCGAACGGCACGGCATAAAAGTGGGATAGTATAAACGATACGCTCACAGACGCGCAGTTCGGATTCAAAGCATGGTGGGTGCTATTATGCTACTGTTGCAGATTTTTTCATTGACTGCAAGGATTTTATTTCATCAAATCTTGAACTTATTTTCAATTATGTTTTTTTACACATGAATTTATCCAGAGTCTTAAACATAAGGCGCAATTGTTCCAATCTATAAAAAGGGGGAACAGAATAATCCTTCTAACTATAGAGGCATCACATTGGTAAATAAAAGGTCTAACATATTTTCATCAATCCGTCGTTATCGCATTAAAGTGAAAAAATATTGAATGATGCTAAATTTTAATTCAGAGATAACCGTAGAACGGTAGACTGTGTTTTCATACTACACCTATAATCCAAAGCGTCCTAGCAAAATAATATGAAACTCTATAGCGCATTTATAGATTATGATAAAGCATTTGACACGGTCATCCATAAAGGATTGTGGGTAAAATTAATTCAGTCGGATGTAAGTTGTAAGATGCTAAATATGATTAAGTCAATCAATCAAAATGTCAAATCCTGTGTTAAAGACACTGATGACAATTCCTTCTCACTATTCTTTGATACTTCATTAGGGGTCAAACAAGGGGAGCCCTTTTCTCCTCTTCGATTTATTTCGTTTATAAATGATATAACTGATAGTTTAGATTTTGAGAAGCTCACTTGTCAGGATATAGATACACTATCTTTACATTTGCTATTATTTGCTGATGATATAGCGTTATTTACGACCGATACTTACAGCTTACAAGCCCAGTTGAAATGTATATATACTTTCTCTCGAAAATGGGATATAAAAATAAATGTTAAAAAGACTTAAGTATGTTTATTCCAAAAAAAAAAGAAAACTAAAAATAGTTATCTATGGTCATTGAATTATGAAATAATTCAAATTGTTGACAAATGAACTTACCTTGGTATCAAATTCAATACTCTGTCAAAACCCTGAATGAGCAAGCCTTACAGGCATATTATCACCTTTCTATCTATATTTCGTAGTGTAAAACTCGATGTAAAAATAAAATTGTTACTTTTTGACACTATTGTTGTACCTATAATTACATACGGTTGCAAAGTTTGGGGGATCTATGAAAACAATGAGGTTGACAAAATACATCTCAAAATTTCTAAATACATATTAGGCGTGCGCCAACAGACATCAAATGCACCCGTTTTAGGCGAACTAGGGCGTTTTCCATTATCTATTATATGTAAAGAGAGGACTCTTTTAATCTGGTGCATAATTATTAATTTACCAAACTCACTTAAACGATCTATGTACGATATGAATATCACAGATAACACGCTTGCTAACACTTATGCAAAACTATGCTGGACAAAACCTAGCAAAGACTTTATTGACAATTTAGGCTTTAGTTATGTATCCAGAATCAGTAATATAAATATATGTAATCCTATATTTCAAACTAGACTTATTGATATGTACATAGGTTTGTGGCTGAATGATTTAAATGTAAAAAGTTCATTAACTTTATACACATAATTGAAACATCGATTTCAATTAACTGATTACCTTAACATAATCCGAAACTTTAATTCAAGAAAGAAACATCAATATTCAGACTTTCGTCCCACATGTTAAAAATTTAATCTGTGAGACAAATACATATTCCTAAAAACGAACGCAACTACAATATATGTAATTCAAATTATATCGAACAAGAATATCTTTTGTAATTGTATGTTTTCTTTATACCGATATTAGACAAATGTATATTGACAATCCAATTTTAACCGACATTGTATGCATAAATGTATTCTTTTGTTAAGAACTAAAAAAATATAAAAAAACTCGCAATATTTTTATTTTTATTTTGACCTTGCAGTCAAGGATAACTCATGAACATGCAAGCACGTATTTCCATTGGGGTCCCTTTGGTTTTTGCTGAAGAGACAGCATGATGAAAAGACAGTATTGAGATACAAGTAATCCGGGTGAGATACACTAGCTCTTTGCGAAAAGATCCCTTGGTTCTTTTACGTGCTCAGTGCATAGCACCGATAAATGCGAGAATTACCTTGGTTTCATACCAGTAAATCTCTAGTGTGAAAGTAGCGTTAATTGTAAAAATGCTTGTGAAATGAGAAAAAAACAACATTAAGATTCAGACTTTCGTCCCACGTGTTCAAAATCGAATCTGGGAGAAATAAATGACTTGCTTCAAAATACAGCTTTGTAGATGTTTGGATATATCCAGAATCAGTAAATATAAATGTATGTATTACTTTATTTCAAACTAGACTTATTGATATGTACATAGGTTGTGGCTAAATGATTTAAATGTAAAAAGTTCATTAACTTTACACAAATAATTCAAACATCAATTTCAATTATCTGATTACCTTAACATAATCCGAAACTTTAATTCAAGACAGAAACATCAATATTCAGACTTTTGTCCCACACGTTAAAAATTTAATCTGTGAGACAAATACATATTCCTGAAAACGAACGCAACTGCAATATATGTAATTCAAATTATATCGAAGAAGAATATCTTTTGTAATTGTATGTCCTCTTTATACCGATATTAGACAAATGTATATTGACAATTCGATTTTAACCGACTTTGTATGCATAAATGTATTTTTTTGTTAAGAAAAGAATACATTTATGCATACACTGAACTTAAAAAAAGTCCTAAAAAACTCGCAATATTTTCATTTTTATTTTGACCTTGCAGTCAAGGATAACCCATGAACATGCAAGCACGTATTTCCATTGGGGTCCTTTTGGTTTTTGCTGAAGAGGCAGCATAATGAAAAGACAGTATTGAGATACAAGTAATTCGGGTGAGATACCCTAGTTCTTTGCGAAAAGATCCCTTGGTTCTTTTACGTGCTCAGTGCATAGCACCGATAAACGCGAGAATTGCCTTGGTTTCATACCAGTACATTTCTAGTGTAAAAATAGCTTAAAGTGTAAAATGCTTGTGAAATGATGACTGATGTGTCGAATGCAAACGTAGGGTAATATAATTGCCTAAGTGCAATTTTAAAACCTTATTAGGTTATATTATGGTCACTTTCGCATTACTATACATGTGCTTATTGCTGATAATTATATTGTCACTTTGTATACATGCATATAACGAATAATTGGCATTGTTTAAGTTATATGAATAAACTTTCTGTCCTGTTCTGTCCTATTTAGGTCGTTTCTCTTTAACGAATCATTAACACGTCAATGCAAAATCTTAGTTTGCGATGTCTAATTGAATTCAATCGCTGCTTATCATCGCTCCTGTGAATTGTGTTGTGTTTTTTTCGCGTTGTAAGTCTGATTTCGCAACTTTCGAATCTAAATGTTCTGAAATTATCATGATTTTTAAAATCCTTATTTTGAAAATGCTCAAAACAAATTGGTTAAAATGGAACGCTTTCTTTCAACGAATTGCGTATAGTCGCGAGACTAGTGGTTATTTAAATGGAGCGTTATATCGACTTTCTGTCATTGATGGATATGAGTAGAATTCTCCGTTTAATAATTTCACAGGCAAAAAAATCAAAATATGACAAAAATGACATATGATTGATCTTTGAGGCGTTTGAATAGTATTATATTAAATATGAATTAGCAAAATTGCTTTTATGTACGGATATGTTGATGTAGAATTCTGATCATGCGGGAAGCTCTGATATTTATATCAGCATTCTCTCCTAATGCGACGACAACTTTGGGTATAACTTATCATAACCTTTTCCTCTATTAAGTACGTTATTTGTGCTAATGAAGAAATTGTTGATCAAAGACCTCCGAATACCCGCCATCAAGCGTATTTATTGATTGATTGTTCTACATTATATATTTTAACAACTGGTTGAATGTCTAATAGTCTATTTTGGGGGTCCAATCATTTTCATTTCAGGCACTCTGCTGTGCTGTATAAATAAGATTAAACGTTATAAGTAATATATAATCGTGCGAGTAATAGTATATTCACAATCAACCATGCATGTTGTTAATACATTTAAATCGATAATATTTTTTGCAACATACATGTATATCGAGAGTGAATATATAAAATGTGATATCGCCATAAAATAAAAAAATTGCAGTCTATACTATACTGATCAGTCTAGGTATTAATTTATATAAAAATATTTAGGCAATAAGCACGAAGCTTATATAAACGAGTGTGTGGTCAATCCACTGACGTAACGTGAATTGTCATATGAGTTTGTGCGGTCAGAGAACTTAAGTTAAACAATTTAGCTGCATTTAACTAGTAAGCATGTAAAGTCTCTATATGTCCAGTTGTTCAAACCTCAAAATAGAGGAATAACGTTTTATACTTATACAATGTATTGGGTAATATAGTTAGTATGTCATGCGTATGATTGCACAGGTAAAGGCTCTTTAATCCTTTTATGCCTAGCGTCTAGAAAAAAAGGCTTTGACCAACAGCGCAGATCCAGATGAGACGCTCTCATTTGGGTCTGCGCTGTTTGCTTAAAGGAAATTCTGTAAGAACTATTCTAAATAAAGAAATAAATATACTAGACATCCCTAATTTTGGAAATAAATTGATCCAATTTAGAAGGATTGGGGAGTCCACTGGGCATAAATGGGTTAACTGTCAGAAAACCGACATCTAAATCGACTCAGGTCTCATTATGCGACATTATTGCCGTTCAACACGTTTTGTATCATGAACATCAGTTTCCTTGATTTATTTTTTTAAACATATACACAAGCAGCTATTTAATTTGAAAAAGTACTTACATTTGTATGAGCAATGTTTTTCAGCGCTAGATAATTTAGCATTATAACGCAATTTTTATTTGCTGAAACATTATATAGCGTTCAGTCTTACAATAGGGTATCGTTCTAATTAAAGACGGCGACGTCATTTTGCAACGGAGTACACTTATAAAACAATGGGCCACTGACTTCCATGGTCTTGTCATAACAAGGTTTTACAGAGGAGGTCATCACGTGCTTCCCAAGATACTAACGTGTAGAGACCTCCATGCCGAGACAGGTACAGATTACTTTATTTCTTTGTTTATTTTTTAATGTCGCTTACAGTTTGGCAATATCAGCAGGAAAATTAATAGCGTTTATTTCGTATTTACATTCGCTGTATATGTAGACTTAACTCACACCGATATTTCTTAGCGGGCGCTGTAATTTTGTGACACGGCCCGCTTAGAAATTTCGAAGCGAGCAAAGTCGAGATATAGAGCGAATATTTATACGAAATGAATTATATTAACTTTATTACTGATATCGCTGGAGAATTAGCGACATAAACAACATATAATAAAACTAAAGCAGGTTATAAAAGGGCGTAAAATGTCTGTTTCGTTATGGACGTTGCCATATTGACCATCACGTGAATACCCCTCTGTTTTAGGTAATTGTTTTTCACAAGCCGGATGTTAACTAGATGACTTCAACTATTTTTGTTATAAAAACGATCCTATTACGGTAGCATTCCACAAGCATAAAGAACTAAAGCGTGCAAGCAGTAAACATTATTCGTTTTATTTGCAATGACGCATGCGTGTCAAGTCAATTGTATAATAATTTCTTTTGTCAACGGATCCCATTCAGAACATGAAAGCTTCATTAAATATCAATTAATAAGGTATGTTTATCGTTCCGTTCAAAATTAAGCACAAAAATATAAGGCTATGTTATAGTTTACATTCCACTTAATCATCTTTGGTACATTCAAAAGTGAGAATTTCTCACGAATAGGCTCAAGTGTAAACTCATCTTAAAATTAATAATTTATAATAATAATCACTTTGGGTAATAACATGCAAATAAGGGCATACTGTTTACTCAAGTTGAAGCGAGTGCGATATCAGTAGACGATATGAAGGACGATAAGTGTGTCATGGCTTTGGGTACGGTTTTTCCGCGTTCTGATCTTCTGTATCTTTAAGCCATTTATGCCTATTGGACTCTCACATCCTTCTAAGTTGGATCAATTTATTTCCAAAACGAGGGATGTCTAGTATAGTTATTTTTATATTTAGAATATTTCTTTCAGAAATTCCTGTAAGCAAACAGCGCAGACCCTGATGAGACGCTAGGCATAAATTGGTTAAGCAGTTTTTGTATGCCCAGCTTATCTATGTATGTACATGGGTACATGTAGATTTGCACGAGTGCGTGTAAGTGATGTAGAGCTCTGAACCTACTAAAATATTGTAGTTAGTTTATTATGTTTTATGTAAAAAACAAAACACAAAAAAAAACACAAAACAAATGCAACAATAACAAAAATCTTCTAAATCGAGGAATAGATGTTATGGTAATACTTTGCAAACGTCATGGAATATAGAAAATCAAATACTGTGGTCGTTTGTACCACAACATTACTCTCAGCTAAACAAAGCCGAGTAAGGCCTATTGAATAATAAATTAATAAATGTTGGTGGGAGATGTTGGAATGCTATGAGGAGGTTGTTAAAATACGTTCGGGTCATTGAAATCCATGAACAATCCAAATACAATCGGGTGAATTGGCACACTGTCGTTACTGTGTGGATATATAGCATGTATGTATTTTTGATTTGTGTAAACTAGAGATGCAAAAATCATTAACTGGTTAACCCTTTTCCGTAACCGATTATTCAGCGGTTAACCGAAACGCCTTAAGAAGTTAAAATGATTTAGAGTATGTCAAAAATGTTATACCGCTCGAACCGCTCTGTAGAAACAAAAGTAATTTCAAATTTGAAATCGCTTGCGTTTATAACATGCCAGATTCGTAATAAATGTACTATACAAATTATTTTCATAATTTTGTAGAGGTATGCTTTATTTATATTTATTTTTCCTGCGTAAGTGTATAGGAGTAAAAATTTAAAGAACTACACAATGTTCATTTTTACGTGTTATTAACTTCATTTAGAATAAAGGACGTATAGACCCAACAATACAGATGCGCATGTAAAGACGTATAGACCCAACAATACAGATGCGCATGTAAAGACGTATAGACCCAACAATACAGATGCGCATGTAGTTGTGTTAGTAATGTGAGGAGCGGGTTTGTATACTATTTCACTTACACTTTGTCTTTTCCACAATGTTCTTGCGGTTAATGTGCAATATAAAACCGAATTTAATTGTATTATAAATAATTTGTTCTGTATACGTATGCAATTAAATAATAAATAGTAAAATATATATCATAACATCATCACATTTATGTTATCTTTCTTCACATAACACCCGGTATTATAACTATAGCATTATTCTGTACACGAGCATGAGATACTCGAATATGGTATTATTTAAGTCTTCAAAAGTACAGTGTTGGAAACAAAAGAAAAACAAATTGAACAAATTCTTTACTGAACGTTATTTAAAAGTGCATTTATTTTCATCGTTAGACCCTATCCCACAATATATTGAATGACACAAATCACATATATTTTTTTAAAAGTCCTCGTTTAAAATTTACAATTATTTTGAATTCAAGGAAAAGCATTTGTCACAAGCATAGTTATACATATACATCATGCAATTTAAGACAAACATTTAACAATAATGATCCCCGCTTTGTTTTACATTTTATGGTCCATTTATTAATCGTTAATCTAGTTGAGGACTGTTGGCCTACAAAGATGTCGCGACCGCCTGTCGTACCACTTCCGGTGCAAGCCCGCTCAAGTGCCTCTTCGCTGGAAGCAAATTAACCGAAACATGCGTGTCTACACATTTAAAACGTATTGCAATATAAGCTGCATATTTTCATGAAACGGACATGAACATAGATGTGATGTAAATATGTTATTACCTTCGCAAAAGTAGTCAATAACACTGTATATCAATTCATATTATCAGTGTTCTGCTTTTTAAATAGAAAAATACTTCTAAACGTTACTTCGTCTACATACATCGCAGTGCTCTCCCGAAAAGACCCAATAAAATAGGAGACTCGCTCTGTGAAAGGGGGATTAAATGCATGTGCGTAAAGTGTCGTCCCAGGTAAGCGTGTGCAGTCCGCACAGGCTAATCAGGGACGACACTTTCCGCCTAAATTAGATTTTCGCTAAGAATAGACTTTCTTTAAACGAAAATTAGCATTAAAGTGGAAAGTGTTGTCCCTCGTAAACTTGTGCTGACTGCACAGGCTAATCTGGGACGGCACTTTACGCACAAGCATTAAACCCCCTTTTCACAGAGCACGGCCCAATTATATAATTCTAAACATTACTTAAAGTGCAGTTTGTTAAAATTGGAAAGTTTCAACAAAGTTCGTTGATATGAGTACGGCCAATGCGGCATATACTTCAAATGTCTATTGTAAAGCTACACAAATATTCAGGCTACCGTAATTAGTAATTGCAAATTGAAATACCTGATTGAATCACAGCGGCGACGTAGAGGTTAATAGACTGAGACAAAGCAACAAACCTGGTTTAATTGAGGCGCAAGGGACGCGTACTCTTGGGGGACATCTCCTAGATGAGAAGAACAGATTGCGCATGCGCACAAAACCAGTTCCTGCTTCCGTTTTACACACTGATTCGTCTTCTGTCACGTAGTTGCAACCTGAAATGGTATTTACAATATGTACCATCCAATATCATCGAATAACACATAAAACAACAAATGCTCGTCTCCATTGTATTTTAATACGTATTTTCCGGCAATAAGTCGATTTCGACTGTGTGAACATGGGTGAGTATGATTGAAGTTAGAAGGATAGCCTAGCATTCATTAGAATCTTTCTCATTTTTTATACAATACCATCGTTAAATCGAACATCATATCGATACTATAATTAAATTGGCTTATTCCGCCTTACCTCACGTGTAATTGCACAGCTTCTTAAGTACTGTTCGAGTAGTTCATTTGCAATATATATGAACATAATGTGTCATATCAACAACATATTTCTTAAAGACAATAATGCTATAAGCGTTGCATAAATGTCAATTATTATTTTTTAAATTTCTTAAGTATTTTGATATCAATATGCGTAGTCCTTTAGTTAAGCACGTTTTAATTGCGAACGTCTGCTGCTCGTGATAAGCATAATGCCTCTTTAATATGACGAATGACTTGGTAGTCATCTCTGAACGACCAGAAAAAAAGACCTGTTGGGATGGCACTGATAACTGGGATGACGTTACTTCCTGTTAGCGCTTCACTAGCTGCCATCTTTTCGGGGAACGGATGAGATAAGGCTGTAAATACATGTAAGATTTCAAACCAAGTAAATTTAAATGAAGCATTCATTATTTGATTAATTTGTAGTAAATGAAAAATTTGACGGGTAAGCGAACCTAGAAGTAACACGATAGCAACAAACAAACGAGCGAACTAATATGGGGAAATACATGGTATTATCTTACAGAAAGCCATTATACGTTCATTTTCTATTAAAACAAACTTAAGCATTATTATAAATGTGTTTTTCATAAAATACCCGTCCATACTTCGCATACTTAGCACGCCAGTAACAGTGCACCGTAGCTGTATTTTTCGGGGACAATCCTGCGATCCGAACATTCGGGTCATTGGTCGAGAGAGGAGTGAGTAGTCACACGGTCCCGACGGAAGATAGAAACAGCCTGTAATATTCAAACCAATGAAAAAAACCCTCATAAACTAACCGGTTGTGTAACCCATTTCAAATGACGGTATTAATCGTACCCACATTGCAAACAACCCCGCACTTTTATTTCCTATGGAGTATTTGCTACATTGAAAAAGTATTAAGTAAAAAATACTTCAAGCTATATGATAATTTAGCTAACAATTGTTAACGATAATTCAACAAAATATCACCTTCTTTTAACTAAATGTAAATAGATCTGTTGCGAAAGTATTTGCGATGCTTTAAAAGAATACTGACCATTTATATAATATTTAACCATTACCATTTATTCATTTTTAATCATGAAATTTGGTTTTAAATCCTTTAGGGAACACTTTTACCAACCTCTTGGTGGCGTTTGAAACACTCTGACACTGCTACCAGAGGAGTCGGCTTCGTCAGTTGCTTCTGAAACGAAACGGACACATTGCAAGAAAATAACGTGCGTTCATTTCGCTTATATTTTTAATGTGTTTGAATAATTTTCTAATTCATTTTTCAATGGTTTTGAATAACTTTAGGTAGAGACTGTTTACCGGTAAATATAAAGAAAGCTATTTGTAGTTGTCGAATCGGATAATTTTCCTGAACAGTATTTAACCAATCCATAAATCAGAGAAAATATGATAATTTAAAACATTCGTTAAGGAAATTGCAATTACGTCATAAAACCATGTACATGTACTGGATGTGCGAAATTGTCAAAATTGTATTTTTGTTGTTTGATTTGAATGAACGGACACTTGCCGTCTGTCCGAGTTGGGATGTCAACGGATTTGTCGTCTGCCTGCCTCCGTCTGCGCTGCAGTTGAGTGGCACATGGTGCATGGATAACTGGGTCACAGCGGGCCTGCCTCCTGCGCGGTCTGCGAAGGCTCAGTGTGGTAATTAGCGTTCCCGAATCGCATGCTCTTCTTTGTTCATATATGCAATCTAACAACAAAAATGGAAGTCGAATCAATTCCTAAGTGCAATATCTATTTCAAATAACAATAGTTTCATTTTTTTTTCATTTGATAAACCATGTTGCGCTCAAATTACGCAGTTCCAATATATAAAAAATGCTATAATATTAGGAATTGAGCTACTATTATATGGCCTACGGCATACCTGGAGGTACCTGTTCGTAGAATGGAATTTCGTCCCGGTTGGGCGTGAAAGGTACATTTTCGGGAACATGGTCTTCTGAAGTGATGATACATGACAATATTTGTTTAGAATTTGATTGTTTGTTATTTCCTTTTTTTTGTTCGTTACGGTCCCAAATGGTGACAAAAGGCAAAGGGTTAAGTTAATATGTCGAGAGACAAACAAGGGTCTCGTTTGTGGTTTGTGTAGTGTTGCACAAATGCGTATACGTGAGTCATAATGTTTCCATAACTAATAACGCCTTTGAAATTAAGTCTTATTTAAATAATATACCCGGATATACATGTAGTGCATACATATATATACAGCAACATGGTAACAAGCATACAGTGGGGGAAACGTACGAATATAGAGGATATTATTTTGCTAACCTGTAATGCTGGTTAAACAGCGGGTGCGAATCAAATTGGAAGGGCAGTTATCTCTTGGCGAGCGTGCACCGCGTAATCGTAAAATAATGGAGTTTGTTTCGGGGTCACAGGTCGAACCGCGATCTGGTGTGTACCGACAACCTAAATAACCATACACCATGTTAACAGCTATCTGTTTTTGAAACCATTACCATGTTTTCAACCAAATTATATGTAATAAATTCCGAATGCCCTAAATTGTCAAACAATGGCAGACATATGGGCCGTGCTCAATGAAACAGGAGTTTAATGCATGTGCGTAAAGTGTTGTCCCAGATTAGCCTGTGCAGTCCGCACAGGCTAATCAGGAACGACACTTACCGCGTTTATGATATTTTCTGCGTAAAGAAAGCTTTTCTGAACAAAAAATCCAGTTTAGGCGGAAAGTGTCGTCCCTGACTAGCCTGTGCGGACTGCACATGCTAATCTGGGACGACACTTTACGCACAGGCATTAAACCCCCATTTCACAGAGCACAGCCTATATATATATATATATATATATATATATATATATATATATATATATATATATATATATATATATATATATATATATATATATATATATATATATATATATATTCATTCTGTGTTCGTATGATTTTATTTAAACAGAACCAACATTGATTGTTGAATTCCTCGTGCATCCTTTAGCATCAGCCTTTTAAACGGCTACTTAGTTATTAAGATTTAACATGACAAACCATCTGGTATGATATCCATAAATGGTATGTTCAGATTGACGGAGGGTCTGCCAGGGAAACCCGTTCTTCCTTGAGGAGGCCCTTGAATGAGATAACGATTACTGGCTGGAGGAATGATTTCGTTGGCTTGAAACAAAGTTCAAAAACAAGTTTATCAACTGATTGAACTAGGGTAAACTGTTGCGGGATAACAGTGAAGTTGGCATTTAACCTATTTATGCCTAGTGGACTCTCCCATCCTTCTTAATTGGATCAATTTCTTAAAAAAATAGGGATATCTAGTATACTTATTTCTAAATTAAGAAAATTTCGTGCAGAAATTCCTTTAAGCAAACACCGCAGATGAGACGCCACATCATGCGTCTACGCTGTTTGCCAAGGCTTTTTTTCTAGACGCTAGGCATAAATGGGTTAAAATCGTATTACTCCAGCCTTCGACTGAATCTGTGAAATCTGACTAAATGCACCCAGCGGTACTTTAAATACAACCTTTAAATTGAAAAATATAAAGTACAATACCACGTGACATTTCGTCATCTCTGAATGGTCGCGCATCATTATCGGTCGATTAGGGGAAGCTGATCTTTCAGAAAAAAAGCTCTGAAAGACGAGAACTGACTGGCTGTCTCCTTCATAACGTGGGTGAAACGAGTGAATATATTGGCTTAGTAAGACAAACATCGGATATACAAAGGATTTCAGTGGTTGATATTGAAAAATGAATGACTCAAAATTCAAATATACAAATGCTGACAATATTAATTCAATGGATAAATTGACATGTAAGTCTAGAAACAAGTGATTTCATTTATCGCCATTCAAAAATATGATAGATATAAAAATATAACTGTAAAAGTGACGGGCTGTGGGTGCGACAAAGAGACTCCATGCTATGAAATCCAGTACAATATAGTTATTTGCAGTAAGTTAATTTACAAACGACAGTTTAATATAAACCCAAAACGCATTACTTTGCAAAGATGGGTCTCTCATTTCTGATGGTCCGTTAGAGAAATCAGGTCTACCAAGAATAAAACACATACGGAAAGTGAAGAATTGTGTTGATATTTAAACTTTTTGCGATGTTCAGATTCTTGGCAAACCCCACGCCTTTTTGTGTTGGTGAAATTAGGCAGTACATAGATTTGGGCTACAAAATGTTTTAAGTACGCTATTAAAATTATGACAACAAATACAATACCAGGCCCAGTGTCTACTGGCAAAGGTGCGTCACTCGTTTCTGGCGGCCGGTCGGAGAAATCTTGTCTACCAGGAGGAGGTCCTTAAATAGAAGAACCCGATGATGCATTCCGGAAAACGTGTCTGAAACTTAAGGATTCTATTTTCTGACTCATTGATACTTTTGCTCAAACAAGAGAATCAATTAGTAGAAATTGAAACACGATGGCACAAGTAAAACAAAAGCATACATTGTATCGGACAAACTAGCGAATAATGCGGATCCGCAGTAAAGCAGACTTTCGATGTAAGCAATCAGGTTGGCGAGTAAACAATTAAAGTAGCGTTAATGAAAAGAGAGACAGAGAGAGATACTTTTAGTTGAAAATCCCTCTTAAATTGTGTATTTTTCTTTCAAAACGTGCATTCTCGGGCGACAATGTAAGAAGAAGGTAATATACCACCCGGCGACACGCCATCCGGGAAAGTGCTTATCGTCTAGTCGGCCGTCCATCAAATAAACCCGTTCGTTTAGTTACCGGAACTGAACGAAGCATATACTACTGTGATTTAGTTCTTGGTTGCAACAAGTGCTTTTATGGAAGTTAATGTGAGGCTGATTGGTTTTATTTGTTAGTTCATGGATTGAGCAAAGCAGCGGTTGTAAATATTCCGTTTTTTGAAGAATTGGTCACTTTTTTATTTGCTCAGGAAAGGACCCAGCTTACTTGATCGTACCTCTAGTATATTCGACGCACGGGACGATGATTCGGGGCGGGCAAGTGCTCTCAGGGAACCGCTGTCTGCGCATGCGCAGTACGATCGTCTGCGTCTGAGGATCGCACTCCATAAGGTCGTCGTCTTTCGTGTACAAGCAGTCTTTGCAATTAAGAAACAGAAAATTGAATAATCTGCTAGCAATGTTAAGTAAAACTTGATAGCGAATGCACATTATTTCTTGGTTGGTGTGAAGTTTACTTTATTTTATATTTCTGTGTAAAGTTTAACTATTCCTTTATATGTTGTTTTTGTTGTGTTTAGTTACACACCGTATAATGGTAAACAACAGTTTATATATTTTATTCGAATTATAGAAACACTTATTCATCCATCTTTTAGTTCTTCTCAGCGATAAATTGTGAATAAAATCTGGAAATCCGATTAATCGAATGTACACACTTGTGAAGCACATGGACGTGCGGATTTAAATTATAGGCTACAGTAGAAAGAAATGCATAGCCAGTTAATCTATAACAGTGTATACAGATTTAAATATGCAACCATGAGCTTTTATCAAAGAAAACAATTTAAAACGCAATGAGTGGTCAACACAAGTATTGATAGTAAATTTTCTACTTGTCAATGGCATGGATGATATATGCGATACAAAGCAACCACGATATAAAATATAACGATATAAAATATTATTAAAATATATATTGACTTCCTCTTCAACCTCTTGGTATCCGAGGCAAAGCAACGTCTTCTCCCGTCCCACCTAACCATCGACCGAGAAAGCTATTAACGCTGAACAGATAGTCGTCTAAAACTGAAAACCGGTCAGATTTTATCAAAATCAAACTTACCAGATAGTATAAAAAGAAATCTATTCAAGAAATCGTGTTTGCTGGGTACAGCAAACAATTATGTGAAACAAATGCTAAAAGTATTTTAAAATAATGTTTGAACGAAGTAATAGTGAAAATTTACATAATTCTATTTTAGTTTGATACTGCTATTAAGGTGACAACTTTAACATAAGGTACACTGTATATATGCCGTTGGAATCGATGTTACGGTTTCCATGGCATTACCTAGTTTTACATCATGAAAAAGGATCATATGCCACATTATACAAATAGAAAATTTCCTCTGTCGACGTAATGTAAAAATAAGATATATAATTCATTTAAGTATGTAAGTACGTATCAAAATTTTGATTGCCGACATATATAACCCAAAGATAATTTAAGAAAAATTCACATACGTAAAATTATGCTGGTGTCCAATAAATAAGTTTATTTCAAATTAATTAATCAATTATTATATTTCCCTCGAACAAAATGGTATTTAACTAAATGCTATAATACCTGTCACTTCTTGTGTTACGCTAGCCTGGGTTTCTGTTGGAATCAATGTCGTGGGATTCAGGGCATCAACTAGATTTGCATAATTAAAAAGACCAGATATTAAAATTCACACACGTCAGAAGATGTCATGTGTATCAATGACAGAAGTAAAATATACAAGTTCAGTGTAACATAGTTGTAGTTTTAACTATGTGTTTTCTACTATAGTCGTGTATAAAGGTCGTGTAATATATCAACGCTAAAAGTAACCAAGTGTACTTCATTATTTTATTAGATTGACCGACTTGTGGCTTGTAAGTAAGTAGTTCATCAAGAGATATTTAGAACACCGCTTCAAAATACTTTTGGCTTGCGCCAAAAAGCTCGAAAGCAAAATATAGCACGTTCTATTAAATATGCGCATTTTATATTAATTAATTTTGTACATTTTATTTACCATTATTTTGCACACTTTCGAATATTGTACCTTTGTGTCAGTATATTAATATTATTATTATTATTATTATTATTATTATTATTATTATTATTATTATTATTTGGTAATTTCACTAACAAATGTATCTAATATAATCTAGAATGAAAAAATTAAAGAAATAAAGTTTTCATCAAGGCTTTTTAAGTAATTGTTTCAACTTACTGTTAGCGTTATCTGTGTTTTCATTTACGATGGTGTCATTTGCTTGACGCTTTTTGCGCACCCCTGCCAAGAACAATCTAGATCAGTATTTATCAACCCTGTATAATTAAATTGTAACAAAACACATCAAATATCCTCTGTGATTATATACATCACTTCACTTGGTAATGCTCGAGGAGACCGACGGTAAATCTTATATTTGATCAAGTTTACAGTTTATTTTGGAATTGAATATTATCAGAGGTTTCTTTATGTAACACATAATATGTTCATGCAAATACGACGTTATAACAAAATGTTGATGCTTCAAAAGTGTTTTCGACGATAACAGGATTTATGTTCTCGACACACTACAACAGAAAAAAACATACAAAAAACACACAACAAAACAAATGTTACTTTCATTCTAAATCGAATTTGAGATTTGTGCAGCAGGTGGAATCCTTCTTAAAGAGATTAAGCATGGGACGTCAATTACATCCGGGCACTCCATTGGTTGAGAGTTTAACAAAGCCAAACGAACAACCGAACAATTGCACTCATTCTGCTGCAGATACTCGCATCCCTCTGGAGGTCTTTCCATGAAAGTTACATTAATATCTGAACTATTGCCTTCTATTTCTTCATCCTCCCAGATATACATGACTTGTTGATCTTCTTTATTTTTTCCTGCGATAAACAAGAGGCTGATTTTGCAAAATGCAAACCTTTCCTTTAAAATTCTTTGACTACATTTCAAGCTTTTCTTAAACGTAAGACCACTACAATAGAAATAACAACAAAGAATAGGGTTCTCATTCTGAGATTCCATTGACATGGACAAATTGGGCACAGCAGTAGTTTCTTTTTGACCCTCTTTGCCAAAACGTGCATATTCCGCGCTTTCTTTTGAATCTGCAACTCTTTAAGCAGCAACAGCTATATTCTGTATATGTTTAGTGTAGTTTAAGAGTGTGTCATTTTTGTGTCGACGGCTAAGCAATAGACAAAAGTACCAAAGTTGAACTCATATAGAACAGTGACGTAAAGTTAACAAAAGTAAGTAAACACAGAAAGTTATTCACTACAGCTTATACAAATTTTCATTCTGCAAATAATAAGACGGTCAAATGTGAGGTTGAAAAATAAATCAACATCGAAATTTCAATACATCGGCCTTTCACAAACATTGCACCTTATATTGCAATCTATTGGAAGACATAATGTTAATAGACATATATATCAACCATTTATATAGTTTTCATTGATTTCAAATAATAATTTGATATTGAACATAATATTAACGAAAACAATGTATTATATATTGCCACATCAGATCATTTTATCGACTGCATGTACATGTTTATTTTACTTGATAATGATTCACATATGTCGTCAAGAAAAAACAAAAATGAAACCTTCAACATTGTCTAACTTTCGAATTAAATTTTTTGCTAACTATTTACCGCTGTCATCCATGCAGTGTCTCATAAACTTTTTTCTAGCCCTGCATTATCTCGTGAACTTGTTTCTAGCACTGCATTATCTCGTGAACTTTGTTCTTAGCCCTGCATTATCTCGTGAACTTGTTTCTAGCCGTGAATTATCTCGTGAACGTGTTTATAGCCCCTGCATTATTTCGTGACCTTGTTTCTAGCACTGCATTATATCGAGAGCTTGTGTTTTGCCCTGCATTATCTCGTGAACTTGTTTCAAGTTAACAAACAAAAAGATCTGAGTGTAGTTTTACCTCTTTATTGATTGCATGACAGTTATTTTATCATGAATAACTGTACGTATACTTAACTCTTTCAGTGCGGGGACCGAATTTTAAAGGCCTTTGCAAACAGTTTGGATCCTGATGAGACGCCACAGAACGTGGCGTCTCATCTGGATCCAAACTGTTTGCTATTCTGATAGTATTCTTTGAAAATTTTAGAAATTCAACAGACGACATTTTAGCAGACGACAAATTTCCCAGCATGCAAAGGGTTAACATTTTGACTACAATTACACGCAACATGTTATGAACGTCGACGCGTTTGGCAATATTTTCGTCAGTGATATCTTCTTAATAGTCTTTGATGCAACGTTTTAACGGCTTAAACAACTGCCGTGTGTATAATAAAAGTTAACATGTGAGTTATTCAAATTACACGTTTCGCAGTCTTATTGGCGGTAATAATAACTTGGTGAATTTTGTAAAACACGCCGGTTTGAAATTCAGTTTCTGTGGACATCCTGGCTAAATCTGAACAGTGGTCGTAATCTTCTTCCGTTGAATTACTTTGATGTAATGCAGTTTCTTCATTATCTGTATTTATATGTTATAGCATCGATTGGATGACATTGGCACAGCTTTAAGCAGTTCGATGTAAAATACTCGTAACGACGTGTTTTATTGCATTTCATAACAGCTATTTAGATGGTTTTATACCGTATGTGTTTGTTGTGCTCTCAACAGTTGAATCAGCCTGGTCAGTCACATCAACATCAGCAAAAGCATCTTGTTGGTTCATATCATCGTCTGTTATTTGCTCTTCTGACGCATTGGAAGGTGCCTCAACTGGTTTGAGATATTCTCGAAGTTGCAATATGTACAGGTTTTATAATGTTATCATGTCATATTTACTTGACGACGACAGACAGAAGAATAGACCACAAACATTGACTCACACTGAACAGGTTTTCAAACCAGCAAGTTATTACCGACAAGAGTACAGAGGTATAAAGTATTTACATTTTAAACAGTTGGCTGCAACAATTTAAAACCAGAACTACATAATATGCAAATATACATAGAAATGTTTATGTATTGAATTGAGAAAACGCATGTAAATTTATTTATAAAAATATTGAAAATAAAAGCTCATACATTTTATATATTTGACATATTCGTGGATACAATGTTTCATTAATGGGAACACAACAACTGATAATAAAAGGTGTTATTACTGTAAACAGCTATAATTTTAGCTTTTGCTTGGTGTTACTGGCTAAAATATGCGCTTGTAACTATTTTGAAATCATACCCTTCTGAGATTGCGTTTCCTTAGGATTCATTGCTGATCCCAGATGTTTGTCAACATCTTTGTTGAATAATGTTTTGTCACGTTCATGAGTTTTTTCATCATCTGCTTTAATATAATATAAAACGATATGGCGAAATCGTCAAAAGCAATTCATAAGGCTGATTCAAACACAGCATGTTTGCATGTTTTTTTGTATCAGTGTTTTTTTTACTTAACCTTCTGATTAAGATATGACCTTATATACAAAAACTGTATATGCGGACTGGAAATGCGTCTTCATGCATGTTTTGTTAACTAAAGGGCTTTAGTCTTTAGCCAACAGTTGCTTTTTCTTATTTTATACGCTGTATTATATTCTTAAACTTAAAAACATCCTAACCTTGTGTATTGGTACGTTTTACTTTTCCGATCTTTTCTCCATCCGCAAGATCTGTATCGTTATTATTACGATCATCACGATCAGACGCATCTTTAGGTGCATCCGTTAGTTTATCAATGCGATCTTGAATCATGGAAAGGTAGTGCTGACTGTGACCATTGTGTCCCTCATTGTATTGTTTAATATCTCCATATTGCCGAATTTTCTCGGAAAGAAACCTTAGATAAGCTAAGTACACATCTCTCCAAGAATCTGCTACTGGTATAGGTATTTGCTTAATGTATGCTTTTAGTTTCATTGACATGGCAGTCATCGTTGCATTGTTGTAACCAGAAAAGGTTTCTGATATTTCAGCGGTGGGTGTCTTTGCCGTTGTTTTCGATGCCTCTGCAAAGGTTACCATATTCTGAGTTATCAACGTTGTTGACGTCGGAGAGCAGTTAGCTTTTGTAACCAACAATCATTAAACATACTAGTAAAAGAAAACAAACTTAACACCACAATACATTAATGATACATTTATGTACTAAGTTGACATGGGAAATACACATTACAATTATCAACGTTTCAAATGCGTTCAAATACCGTTCGTCTTTGATGCGTTGTCAATAGCTGTAGCAGACTCATCAGGCTCACCAAAACCAGTATTAAAGACACGTTTGTCCTTCTCGACGTCCGTTATTCGCTCTTCCGTTTCAGTGACCGGTTTATCAATAGGTTTAGGCGAGTCTAGAAGTTTCATTTATTATATTATTGGCAAGGTTGTCAATTTACTCGATATTGGTCGACTGATTTAATCTGTATTGTGTTAGTAGAGATTAAAACAACATGTAACAACATCAGCAACAGATGCTCATGATCCCATATGTACTCACTATCTTCTATAGTTTAGTATTTTGTTTACATCTTCGTTTCTAAATATTAAACATTCACTCATCCACTCTGCTTTAAGGCGCGGAAGTATGAAATTAAATGGCAAAGTCAGTGCGACATGACTAACTTAACGAACAAACAAACACCACATGGGCGTGAATCATGCATTTGCGTGACTTAATGGCTGATAACCAAATTGTAAAACTATTGGGCATAGTTTTGCAAAATATTGGCAAAACGTGCATTGGTTTATATTCTGTCTTTTTGTAAACTGATTTCCATACGTATAAAGCGAAAACAATAATTGAAATAGGTAACTTTTCATGCAATAAAATTGTACAACGCCATTCTAGGCAATATAAATAAATAAAAAATACAGTTTTACTTATACTGAAGTTTTATAATTCTATTGAAAACTGCGTTATACACATTAATTTGTTTTATTCTTTGTCTTTTTCAACCGGCATACATACCATTTGGAAGGGTGAGTTTATTTTCAGCCATGGATACAAACATCCCAAACGTAACTGGGGCGGCCACCACGACAAGTAACAGCGCGACCGCGTGCAAGGACGTCGTCATCTAAGCAATGGTTAAACCGGTGTTAGCGTTTCGACTTATACCGAAGGCAAATTGTTTAGTAAAGATAAGTTTTCTTTCCACTGGAAGTGGTCAACTTGTTGATTTCAAAATTTAGGGTTTGCTTTTGGAAACATCTTGGCGAGGAAAATACTCTACTCTGCCACCCATTCCTTCCTGTGTTCACCAAATGTATTCGTTATTTAACTGATCCATTTAGTTATGAACTGTAGGTAAAGCTATATCTTCGTTAAACAGAAGAAAAAGAAGGAACCAACAAACCCTTCTTAGACTGATTGATTCATCATGACAATAGGACAAGTACACTGATGTTATCAAAAGGGAGTTTCTTTTAATAGAAATGATCACAATTATAAACATCAATAAAGTAAGTGCACATGTAAATCGACCGATACGTTATAACATAAAGTGCCCAATATAGTCGGTTATTGCGTTCACATTTTCTCGGAGTTAAAGTTAAAGCTATGATAGTCAAACAAATATGCTTTCCTATTTGAATATGAATTTGCAGTAAAATAATGCAGGAAAAGGATAAAAAATGGAAAGTGTTGAAAAAATGCGCGGAGAACCCATTGAACAAGTATACATTGTGTATACACAACAATTGGCAAACCTCGTTAAATTGTTTGCTGAAACGCGATTTTCGGAGCAGGAACGAGCACTTAAATAATTTTGATAACTCGCTTAATGTTTGTGTTACTGTTAACATCATAATTCTTTTAAAATAGGAAAGTATGTATAAGTAGGGAGTTTTATTGATTTATAAAGCCTTTAATCAAATTCATACATAAGAAATGAATGGTATCAGACAGTATTTTGTATTGGTATAATCAATTCTTTAACTGTTGGCAATTGCAATTTAATGTAAGAATATATAAGAATATAACTCATGTGTTTTCACCTTTTCCGCGTATTAACAAGTGCATAGGAAAAAAAGAGAAAGAAACATGCCATTACATGGTTATGCCGTGGAACAAGGGTTACAACGTGTACGCTTTATATTCAATTTTAATATTTGTACAATGCTATGCTAGGTCTGCGTGTAAGTACCAACACATTAAATGTCTGAGCAATAGTTCCATGCAAAGAAGCCAGTGATATATAAAATTGTTTTTCTATTTTTAAGCAATATGACCTTAATTTCAGAACAACACAGCCATAAAAACGCAAGCTATGAATCGAAAACAGTTTTGTTTTCTATTTTACAAACATTGACCTTGATCTTGCTGGTCGAAAATTAAATCGCATGCTAGGTTTACATGAAAGCTACCTACATTTTGCTCAATATCTTCATCGAAACCCCATTTATTAAACAGATGCCGTTTTGACCTTAGGATGACTCGAGATGAAGTAAAGAAAGCCATGAGCACCCGACACGCACATAGTACAATCCAGTTAAGTAGCCATGCAAGTTTGCTTCATCAAGATTTTAGGTTGATGCAAACAACTGAATTTAAGACCGGAATTCAATGACAATGACCGCCAGCACGTAAAACACACGTCTAATAACCAAGATCTTCACTGTGCTGAAACCTGGTTTAACAATGTATCATTTTGACAACTTCTTTGAAAACCTGCTTTAAAGTGTTACATATTTTATCTACGTCATAATATGAAAATACTTCAGATCTGAACCATAATAATAAAAAGAGAACTTACGTTTTTATGTTGGTATCTCCGTGAACATGATATATCTATTGTATATCAATCACGAAAGTGGCACGAAGACTAGCCTTAAATCACTCGTTTTATAAAACACATATAGCTAAATCCGATGAAATTTTGTGAATTGCGTGAATATTTCCGCATGACATTAACCTTGCGGCTATATGTATAAATAGTATTATCTATTAAGTAACATATACCAGTATTAACGCGAAAAGTGTATTCTTAGTATAGTTATTTTTTATGAATTTTCATTGTCATATAATAAATTCAAACATGACAAGTTGATTTGCAAAGTACCAGATGAAATTTGATTTTGTCTTTTAAAGAGCGTGTGAACACAAAATTAAGCTTTTATGATATTATTTAATTGAATAAGGTAAACACCATATGCAAAGCGGTAGTTATTTTCAGATATTACTGACGGCCGCAGGTCAGCAAATGTCCCATGTTCGGCGATATTGAGTTCGTGCGGCTCGTGCCTATAACTCTGTTTGGAAGTTGACTTATCGGATCGAAAATTATTAATGTTTAAAATCGCCAGCATTTCCCATTAGCCCGTTCACTGTCGGCAACTTTTGATTTCGGCCAATGTTGAGTAAATTTGAGGACAGTAACATAACCGTGACATTCTATTCACGTCTTGAAAAGGATGGCCATTATAAACTATAAAGGCATAATAAAATTTATTTCTCGTACTCATGGTTATATAAATGCGTGTGGATGTATTTTGAATATAAACACACTTTCTTAACATAGAACACAAAGACAGAAACATTTACAGGAATGAAAATATCCCGCAGAAAAACATAGGTTTGTCATCACACATTTAATGACAAAATCAAACAAACAACTTGCCTGGTCGTCTTTGTTACAATTTTAACAATTTAACACTGTTTTTAATGTGTTAGCTCGTCAAAAAATGTATACTCGGGTGCCTTTATCATAAAAGCTACGTTGAATTCAGTGAAATAATTGTCAAAATTTATCTAGAAATTGTGGTGATCCTTCAGAACATAATTAATGCATTTGATTTTGTCAAAATAGTCCCAGAATTAGCCAGTGTGGACTAAACTTCTGATAACAGATACGATGAGTTTGTAAAACAAGCAGAAATACAAAGAAAGTGGCATGCTTAAGACAAACAAAAACACAATAGACACAAATAGGATTATGATAGAGAGAAAACACAGTTGAAAATACAAAAGCTATGTCACAGTTGTTAAAAGTACATGTTTCTGCCATTATTTTACTTTATTGTGGCTGTATATGTGCACTTAAGATGTGTCCTGTACGTTAACATATTAAATGACAACTTATTAGTTAAAATACCAACTGTGATGTCAATTTGACATTTTCTCCAAACAAAAACTTAAGATGAATTATCATTATAGGAAAGTGAAGATATGGAAGCAATGGCTCTAATATTTGAAATAATGTTACTTTCTTAAGAAAACACACACTTGTACTGTAAACTCTCTTTTATGCAAGCTACATCGTTTAATTGTCTACATTGTTTATATTTATTTTGAACAAATATTTAAAAAAAATCCCATATGTGAAATCTTAATTCATAACCCATATAATGGTTACCATATTCATTAAATACATTAAATACACAGCCAGATTTACATGTTAAAAATTGTCACTGCAGCAGGTACAATAACAAATAAAATATTAAACCATTTAAAAATTGCATAAAAACAATTCTATACCAGTATATACAAAACACATCTCTATACATATTGTTGCATAGTCCTTAAAGTGTTATTTTAAATCATTACTTATAAAGATCTGTTATCAAATAAAATCATTCCAATAGAATATTACTATATCATTTGATGAAAGTCTTTGTTTGAAAGCGCAAAATAAATAGATGTCCATACATCATAATTAAGTCTAAAAACACTGCTTATGTCAAAAACAAGCTGTTTAATGACCCTAATTATGACCTTTACCTATAAGGTAGGGAGACTTGTGACACATTCAACACTCCATCACTGATGGTCTCTAATTTGAAAATTGCATAATGAATGCCAAAATTAAAGTCTGGACAAGGTGTTTAATGGCCATATTCGACCATTTACCTCCATGTTTGAACTTGACCTTTGAGGAAGAGAGACAGGAAGATAAGGTTTTATATGCAACATGCTTCATATGACTGAGACAGGAATATTCCACGTGCTTTATGACCAAACTTGACCTGCGAGATTATAAGATTGGTGTTAAAGCAACACATTATTTTGCAAGGCTTTACATCATTTCGTCTCAAACATTTTTTACTCAATATTTGGAAGATACAAGTGAGACAGAGTATCACACTGTCCTAGCTAAATATAACCATTGACCTCTAATTGTGACCTTGAATTTTAAGGTAGGGAGACCGGTGTTACATGCAAACCATTGTCTAATGACAGTTAACTTTTGTTCCAAGTTGTTTTTTTTTTAACTCATTAATATATGGCAATGTTATAGCTGGGACAATAACTTAATAATGTACATCCAGACAATAGCACTGACATACAGTGTGACTTCTATACTTCCCTGTCTTCTATAAGGAGATCTACATTCATCTACAATGGAACACAAATATGTGTGTCAAGGACCCTATAAACAATTATGGAAAATACATTTATATCAACAATAACACTATTTATGCATACATAAGCAAGTGACAACAGGACGCAGGTAAATCAGCAATCAATACAATCTAGTATACACATAAAACAATATACAATCATTGTGAACACTGTACAAAGAAGATGCTGCCTTCTGAAGAGTAACCATGGAAATGCAATGACCCCAAAGATGAATGCTTCTTCCATGTTGTAATATGTTTCGATTACTTTAAGGATTTTAAAACATCTAATGTTTTTATGATTATCTCATATTCATTGTACATTTTCAAAATGTATTTTCCTACTCATTACATACAAATGTAAACAAATCTTCCAATCCTACAGACTTGTAACCGAATTACCAGGTGTATCCATACAACTGATGCTTCTATTTATGTCAATCATATTTAGATTAACTTGCAATATAAGCCAATTATCACTTTTAAAAATACTGTGTTTACCTCTTCAAAAATTGCAAGAGTTTTGTTTGTCATTTTTTAACAGGTACATGGTGATATTTGTGAATTTTTACTCTCCCTTTAAAAACCTGGATCTGTCTACTGTCAGATCAACAGATAAAATTGCAATTCTTAGTGAAACATAATGAATACCACATTGAAACATTCATATAATAACCTCTTGCGAAACTTTGTGAAATTATCATTCTCCAGAGATGCATTTGCTTCCAATGAAAACTAAAACTACACATAAAATGTATATGTTTATATTTGAATGAAAATAATCACATGCTCTCCACTTGTATTCATATGCCACAGAACAAAAATCTTCAAGCAGAGATCTATCAAAGCTTTCACCCATTGAAACATTATTAAGTATATAAAGTCCAACAGGCCTCAGAATGTGATAAAAGAGCTTCGTTGAATGCAAACAAAACAGCAGTTCACTTATTAGTTAACCCATTTATGCCTAGCGTCTAGAAAAAAAGGCCTTGGCATGATTCGGCGTCTCATCCGGGTCTGCACTGTTTGCTTAAAAGAATTTCTGTAAGAAATATTCTAAATATAGAAATAAATATTCTAGACATCCCTAACTTTGGAAATAAATTGATTCAATTTAGAAGGATGGAAAAGTTCACTAGGCATAAATGGGTTAATGTACTATGGGAAGAACAGGATCTCCATAAGTATTATTATAATAACTTTAGTACTTTTTAGTCATGACAGAATGCATATTTGAGTTGGCAACTATTTCGGTAACAATAACAACCACAATTTTTGCCTCTAATGAAAAACCTGAAATATTATGTATTTTTCCCTTATGGTTCTCTGTCCCAATAGCAAGTTTCATCAACATAGCTCGAGTACTTAATGAGAAATCACAGGATCAAGATAATATTTCCATAACAATATCAACAGATTTTTGTTTAACAAAACAGAAGAAATATTAAAAGAACAAAGTTCTGCAAACAAGGCCAACATGTTACTTTCTATTCATGCATTCTTAGTTTCTTTTTTCTTTAAAAAAACAAGAGCTATGTTTGTGAAACACAATGCCTCCTACTGCGCCTCTATTTTAGACAAGAGCACCGCCCTGCAGGTGCAGACCGCTCATCTATTTTTCTTTTTAAAGGTGTAGGGACCTATTTCAATTTCAATCACAACAAAGGAGGGAGAGGTGGAGAGGGGTGTATAGCGTGAGGGTGTGGTCATTTATTACATTATCTTCCAAAAACGCCAGGGGGGGGGGGGGGGGGAATCTTGGGTGGGATGGTTGGACGGTATTTCAAAAATAAAATTATAACAAGATGTGTTTGTGAAACACAATGTCCCCCTATATGATGTTTGACCTTGAAGGATGACGGATGACCTTGTGAAGGATGACCTTGACCTTTCACCACTCAAAATGTGCAGCTCCATGAGATACACATGCATGCCAAATATCAAGTTGCTATCTTCAATATTGCAAAAGTATTCATAAAATAAGCGATTTGGGCCACATATATTTGACCTCTGACCTTGAAGGATGACCTTGACCTTGCACCACTCAAAATGTGCAGGTCCATGAGATGCACATGCATGCCAAATATCAAGTTGCTATCTTCAATATTGCAAAAGTATTTATAAAATAAGCGATTTGGGCCACATATATTTGACCTCTGACCTTAAAGGAGGACCTTGACCTTTCACCACTCAAAATGTGCAGCTCCATGAGATACACATGCATGCCAAATATCATGATGCTATCTTCAATATTTCAAAAGTATTCATAAAATGAGCGATTTTGGCCACATATATTTGACCTCTGACCTTGACCTTTCACCACTCAAAATGTGCATCTCCATGAAATACACATGCATGCCAAATATGAAGTTGCTATCTTCAATATAGCAAAAGTTATTGCAAAATGTTAAAGTTGGCGCAAACAGACCAACAGACAGGGCAAAAACAATATGTCCCCCACTACTATAGTGGGGGACATAAAAATAAATATTTGTTTTTTAACCATGCTTGAAAAAAAAACAA
The DNA here is from genome assembly GCF_020536995.1 of Dreissena polymorpha. Taxonomy (NCBI): domain Eukaryota; kingdom Metazoa; phylum Mollusca; class Bivalvia; order Myida; family Dreissenidae; genus Dreissena; species Dreissena polymorpha. Next base: position 153,478,311 of record NC_068355.1, read on the forward strand.
CAAGAAATGTGTTTGTCAGAAACACAATGCCCCCTTTTGCGTCGCTTTGATTATTTTTTTTACCTTTGACCTTGAGGGATGACCTTGACCTTGAACTTCCACCACTCAAAATGTGCAGCTTTATGAGAAGGCCGCTTTGAAATATATATTTTTTGACCTTTGACCTTGAAGGATGTTTTATTTTTTGACCTTGAAGGATGACCATGAACTTCCACCACTCAAAATGTGCAGCTTCATGAGAACGCCGCTTTGAATTTTTTAAATATTTTTTTTGACCTTGAAGGATGATCTTGACCTTGAACTTCCATCACTCATAATGTGCAGCTTCATGATAACGCCGCTTTGAATTTTATTATATTTTGTTTGACCTTGAAGGATTACCTTGACCTTGAACCTACACCACTCAAAATGTGCAGCTTCATGATAACGCAGCTTTGATATTTTTTTTTACCTTTGACCTTGAAGGATGACCTTGACCTTCCACCACTCAATATGTGCAGCCTCATGATAATGCTGCTTTGAATTTTTTTATTTGTTTTTTGACCTTGAAGGATGACCCTGACCTTTAAGGATGACCTTGACCTTTCACCACTCAAAATGTGCAGCTCCATGAGATACACATGCATGCCAAATATCAAGTTGCTATCTTCAATATTGCAAAAGTTATGACCAAGATTAAAGTTTTGGGACAGACAGACACACACACATACAATGACAGACAGACCGACAGGCCAAAATCAATATACCCCCAATCATTTGATCATCATCCAAGTGCATACAAAATTTGTTTTTACTTCACTACATACACAAAGCTGCTTAAACTACACACAAGCAACTCACTTGCTTTATTAAAACAGATGTCCAACATTTGCACAAATTATATACCGGTAATAATAAAACAAAATTTCACCTAAAACTGTTCTTGCATTGAATACAAGCCCAGATTAAAAAGTATAACTGTATACATAAAAGCACCTTTAATACAAAGGCAAACAAAAGCATTTGGTCTGTGATATTTCTCCACTAGCATGTTCATTTGAACCACTAGCATGTTCATTTGATCCACTAGCATGTTCATTTGAACCACTAGCATGTTCATTTGATCCACTAGCATGTTCATTTGATCCACTAGCATGTTCATTTGATCCTCTTTGTAGCAGTGCCAATATTACATTGGTTCACCTGAAAAAAAAGCAGAATAAATTATGTCTGAAATTAAGTCTTCCAAAACAAAAACAACAACAAAAAGAAACTGTCAGAGACGGGTGATGCTCCACAAAGTTTTTTTGTCACAATATTGCACTATATATTCAGATAAAAGGAAACATCTTGAGGGCACAGTAGTTGGGGGGACAATAATTTTTTAAAATAAAATTTCAAAGGGCCATTACTCTGTGAAAAATCATCCGACCAGAACCCGCTGATAATATGCACATCTTCTCTTGGTAGTGAAGCTGCCCATAAAGTTTCATTGAATTCCGGTTATTAGTTGCTGAGAAATAGCCCGTACAAAAATTGTGCACGGCTGACAGACGCACACACGCCAAAAATAAATTTTGGGGGAGCATAAAAACTGCATATTAATAAAATGTTATGAGATGGTTTCTCAACAAATCAGTATTTGAACTTAAAAGAGATATGAAAACATACCCAACCCAGTCAGACATTTACAAAAAGGTGTGGCAAAATCAGATGTCTGTATTATCTCATGTACTGATTGGAGAAGTGAGACGTGAAAACACTATCTGCCTACACTGGATTTAATCGGATTGCAGTCAAAATTCCCTACACAACCATCGTCTACACATTCAGAATTGAAAGTTTGAGGGAAATCTACCAAGCAGTAGTTTAACACACTTATTCCATTGTGGAAAAAAGGCTATTCTGCAGAAAATTGTTGCAGCCCAAAATTATTTCTTTACGTTCATCCACAAGTTGAGGTCATTAAAAGGTGAAAATTTAAACACAAGCCCACCAATCATAAAAGATGAGTTCAAAACACAAAGAGACATGTAAGGACGGAAAAGTGCAATTCTTAATGCCTCCCATTCTGTGGTGGCATAAAAATGTACTTTCGTTATTTCATCATTTATACATTTGATTATATTCTCAAACGAGTATGTGCAATTACAATCTAAGCCTTATGGAAACTAATGAAAGCCCTTGGTTGACAAATCCAAGCGTTTTAAGGTATCCCCAAGCCCTTTACATATCCTAGATGTTTCATAATACAAACCATGGTAGCGAATCTGAGCGAGCTGATGGTCTCTGAGAAGCTCTCTTCCCTTGGGGACACGTTAACAAACATGAGGGTCTTGCTGTTACCCCCAAGACTGTTCTGCAGCAGGAATGTCAACTTGCTGTTCCTGTAACCGATGTGGCTCTCCTAGAAACAGGCAGTGGACAGGCATTTAAAAGTTATATGATTTGAGCCTGGAACCAGGCAGTGGACAGGCATATAGAAGTTACATGATTTAAGCCTGGAACCAGGCAGTGGACAGGCATGTAAAAGGTATATGATTTGAGCCTGGAACCAGGCAGTGGACAGGCATTTAAAAGTTATATGATTTGAGCCTGGAACAGGGCAGTGGACAGGCATGTAGATGTTATATGATTTAAAACTGGAACCAGGCAGTGGACAGGCATGTAGAAGGTATATGATTTGAACCCCGAACCAGGCAGTGGACAGGCATGTAGAAGTTATATGATTTGAGCCTGGAACCAGGAAGTGAACAGGCATGTTGAAGTTACATGATTTGAGCCTGGAACCAGGCAGTGGACAGGCATGTAGAAGTTATATGATTTGAGCCTGAAACAAGGCAGTGGACAGGCATGTAGAAGTTAAATGATATTAGCCTGGAACCAGGCAGTGGACAGGCATGTAGAAGTTATATGATTTGAGCCTGGAACCAGGCAGTGGACAGGCATGTAGAAGTTATATGATTTGAGCCTGGAACCAGGCAGTGGACAGGCATGGAGAAGATATATGATTTGAGCCTGGAATCAGGCAGTGGACAGGCATGTAGAAGTTATATGATTTGAGCCTGGAATCAGGCAGTGGACAGGCATGTAGAAGTTATATGATTTGAGCCTGGAATCAGGCAGTGGACAGGCATGTAGAAGTTATATGATTTGAGCCTGGAATCAGGCAGTGGACAGGCATGTAGAAGTTGAATCATTTGAGCCTTGTTTTGGAAAAACTAAGCTTATTGCAGTTGCGTAAAGTGTCTTCCCAGATAATCCTGTGGAGTCGGCAACATAAAGTAATGTGTCCCTTCATGAAAAGGAAATTCTAGGGTTTGACAAAATCGTCAGTCCGCCAAGAAATTCAAGTAAGTCAGTCCATCGGAAATAGTTGATCACAATATTTTAATTCGTAAAAAACACGCTCGGAATTGACGTAAAATTAAAAAATTACAGCCCATTTTCATAACGGTCAAATTACCATATCGGTTTTGGGACCATAAATAATACCTTATTAAAGTAACATAGGTTAAGATCACATTAAAATACGATAAATCATGTCGAAAGTCGATATAATTAAACAATTATTATAATAATAATAAATCACAAACATTCCAAGCTCGGCTGAACATAAAGAGATTTTTTCAGATTTTCTTGGAATGGTAAGTAGACAGATATGAAATGAACCGTTTTAGTTTGGGACATGACTCCTGCATTTAAATTCCTCTTTAACCAATTGTATGCGAGGATTTTCACAGCAACAAGTTTTCGCGAGATAACTCCACTTCGAAGAAAACAACAAGTGATAAAATTCTGGTGATTTAGATAACAGGTGATTTCGTTTCGTTAAACATTGTTTAATATTAGTGTTAGTTTAAACCTTTTATTGTATTGTTGGAAAATGTGGAATGGTTTGCAGTTGAAATATTATGAAAGTGCCAAACATGGCAATAAACGCAAACTACCGGTTGATCTTGCTCAGTCTGAATCCGAAAAAAACAAAAAAGCAAGAGGAGCACAGAAAAGAAAGAACCTATTCTGTATCATGACGGAACCAAAAACAAAACGAAGACTTACCTACTCACGCCAGCAGGCAACCACCAAGGATCCTACCATAGATGATGACGACCCAACCAGCACCAGATGATGATGATGATATTGACAACACAAATGACGATATTGAATTTGATACACAAAAAGAAAACGAAAATTACTCAAATGCTACTCTCAAGTCTGACACTTGTGAAATGCAGAGCGAAATAGACTCTTTCAAGTAGAATTGGAGCATATTTTCGTTTTCATTTCAAAGGAGGCTGCACCCCCAGCTCCTTTTCTGTTCCACTTCTTCCCCTTTGGATTATTTGTGGTTACTTTTTGTAACAATTGTTAAAAATAATGTTTTATTGTATTTTAATGTGATCCAAACCAATACACATCTAAAAGGTACCCTCTTGTGTTGTGTTTTGCTGTTATAGTTTAGTCGGAGAGTGGGACTGACAGAAACTGATTCGGACTGACAAACATTTCAAGTCTGTCAGTCTGAATGACTGACAGATTTTTCAAGTTTTGGTGAACCCTGAAATTCTGTTGTAAAATAATTATAATCTGTGGTAAGTCAGTTTTAAAAGAATTAACATGAGTTTTAAATTTATATCTTTAAAATGTCTTTAACAGGTCTCATTCTACAGAAAATCATCGCCAATTGGCCATGTTTACACTTTTTCTTGCTAATGCTATTTGTCTTGATTTATGGAAATGATCTAGTTGTCGTTTTGTGGAATAATTCATCAACAAGCCTGAGAAAGGGGAAGACAATCCTCATGGTAAAATTTAATTTTGTGGGAAATTGTATGTCCTTCAAGCAATATCCATTTGGGATATGGAAATAAGTAAACCTATTCTAAAGAAGGGCTCCTAGATCTTCTGTGCAAGAAGTACTGAAAGAGTGCTTGTGGGAAACTGTTGTCTAAATGACAGAATGTCTCCATGCAAACCTTTTTCCCGAGGTCCATGATGACCTTTCCGAGGTGGCTGAGGGAGGAGTTGATGTTCTGGGTCTCCTTGAGACGCTGCCCTGTGGCCCCAGACTCCTTCAAGCGCTCACTACCAGCCAGGTCCACCAGACTGAGGGTTGCTGAAACAAGTCATGTGTATACTGGTTTAATGCTGCCTGGTGGCCATCATTGCCAATAATAGAAAACATTCTAGGATTGCAAAAGGTACAGGATGTTGCTCTACGGTTGTGGTCTAGTCTAATAGTTTATAGATATAGGGAATTTTTACAAACAGTTGTAAATCTACATAATCCCTACAAAGCCCATAAATTTGCATCTATTAAATTTTGCTTAAACTTCTGATGTTATTTCCCAAAGGTTATTGATTTTTTTTTGCCAATATACCCACAACGGCATTCTGGTACAATCAATGTTTTCACTTATTTGAATTGATTATAAACCTTGATTAAAGGGCTCATACTGCCAATTACAAAATAAACTCATGGCTTAACACTTAAACGTTTTGATTTACTAAACTTTCAATTTAACTGTTAAACAGAGCTGTCAACAAACTTACAATGCTTGTAGTAAGTGAATTTTTTTCAAATATGATACCCATCTGGAAATTCACTGCAAGCCTGACTTTATGCTAAAGATTGTCAAAAACATGATCAACAACGCCGGTTATTTTTGTTATCTTATTTCAAGGGCAATTGACTCAGGAATGTGGGTCTTAGTGTCTTGTACAATGTCATTGCTTGAGAAATATGGGAATAAATCACCATATGCAAATAAAAATAAAACATGTAATTGTCAATTAAAAATAAACCTTCTTTAGGAAACCTCCTTAAAACAAGATGTGTTTATAAAACATTATGTCTCCTCCATATATTTGACCTTTGACCCTGAAGGATGACCTTGACCTTTCACAACTCAAAATAAGCAGCTCCATATGATACACATGCATGCCAGTTATCTTCAATATTGCAAAAAATATGGCAAATGTTAAAGTTTGACGCAAACAAACCAACAAACAGTCAGGGAAAAAACAATAATATTCCCCCAGTTTAGACTGAGGGACATAATTATGTAAGGCAACATTCACTAAGTGCTTATCTGTGATAAACAGCAACAAAGCTGCAAACCTTTGCAGGATTCTCCAGTTATCTCATTGGCCCCAGTGATTTTCAGCCTGAAAACGCTGTGACTTCTAGAGGAGCGCTCATTGCACTGGGTCTCTCCCACAGCGCGGTTCTTGGACGCCGTCTTGAGCAGGGTTGTGATCTGTGTTCAACAGAGATGGAACGACACTTGCACAACAGACATTTATACACAACTCAAGGGATTGTGTATTATCTGCAAGTTCTGATGCTTGCTTTACTTTCTGTGCAATACACAAAACTAGTTCCAGAATGGATCTTTTTACAATTTAAATGTTTTCAAGTCCAGTAATGCAATATAAACAAGGGCTGTTTGTAAAACATGCATGCCCCCCATATTGGCTGTCAGTTGTTGTGGCAGCCATTGTGTGAATACGTTTTTTGTCACTGTGACCTTGACCTTCGACCTAACGACCTGAAAATCAATGGGGATCATCTGCCAGTCATGATCAATATACCTACGAAGTTCCATGATCCTAGGCCTATTTATTCTTGAGTTATCATCAGGAAACCATTTTTCTGTTTCGAGTAACTGTGACCTTGACCTTTGACCTAGTGACCTGAAAATTATTAGGGGTCACCTGCCAGTCATGATCAATGTACCTATGAAGTTTCATGATCCTAGGCGTAAGCATCTTGAGTTATCATCAGGAAACCATTTTACTATTTCGAGTCACTGTGACCTTGACCTTTGACCTAGTGACCTGAAAATCAATAGGGATCATCTGCCAGTCATTATCAAAGTACCTATGAAGTTTCATGATTCTAGGCCTAAGCATTCTGGAGTTATCATCCGGAAACCATTTTACTGTTTCGAGTCACTGTGACCTTTGACCTAGTGATCTAAAAATCAATAGGGGTCATCTGCCAGTCATGATCAATGTTCCTATGAAGTTTCATGATCCTAGGTGTAAGCATTTTTGAGTTATCATCCAGAAACCATTTCACTGTTTCGAGTCACTGTGACCTTGACCTTGGACCTAATGACCTCAAAATCAATAGGGGTCATCTGCCAGTCATGATCAATGTACCTATGAAGTTTCATGATCCTAGGCGTAAGCATTCTTGAGTTATCATCCGAAAACCATTTAACTATTTCGAGTCACTGTGACCTTGACCTTTGACCTAGTGACCTGAAAATCAATAGGGGTCATCTGCCAGTCATTATCAATGTACCAATGAAGTTTCATGATCCTAGTCCTAAGCGTTCTTGAGTTATTATCCGGAAACCAACAGACTGACGGACTGACATGTGCAAAACAATATTCCCCCTCTTCTTCGAAGGGGGGCATATTTCAAAATTCAAATGCTGATAAGTATGTTTGTAAAGTTTAATTACTTAGCAAATGATGGTTTCAAAGTAAAACACAATAAAATAATCCAACAAACAGTTGCAAGAGAGGATGGACAAATCTAGACTTCTTGCCACTGAAAATGTTGCAATCAAAACACTGAGTGTATTGCCCCACATGCCATACCTGTGCCTCTGAAGTGATGGCCTGGGTGGTGAGGTTGGTGACCATCACCTCACTGCCATTGGTCACCTTGATGTCGTGCTTCACATCACCGCTATGGTTACCAAGGAGATCCCGTATCGACTCATTGTAGATCTCCAGGAAGGATGCCTCGAACTCGTACTGAACAAGAATATTTAAAATGTGTTGGAATTTGTCCAATTGCTGCAATACCAACTAAATGTTATATCTAGAAAACATTTTACAATGCTCTGTTCATGAGGCTGATTAAAACATACAAACCTGATATGTTTGAGCAAGGAGGAAAACAGCTGTTGAAGGAGGGGGGGGGGGAGCAGATTAACATGGATAAAGCTATGCCTTTAATAGAATCATTTTTTTTTATTGATATAAATCATAATATTTACAATTAACTATTTAACTTACTTATGTCAAGCTTTATGACCAGTATAAGCTCATTGCTTCTACAAGGATATTATGCCCACCTGCCATCCTGTATCATTGCTTCTACAAGGATATTATGCCCACCTGCCATCCCTTCTCATTGCTTCTACAAGGATAGTATGCCCACCTGCCATCCTGTATCATTGCTTCTACAAGGATATTATGCCCACCTGCAATCCTGTATCATTGCTTCTACAAGGATATTATGCCAACCTGCTATCCTGTATCATTGCTTCTACAAGGATATTATGCCCACCTGCCATCCTGAATCATTGCTTCTACAAGGATATGATGCCAACCTGCCATCCCTTATCATTGCTTCTACAAGGAAACGATGCCCACCTGCCATCCCTTATCATCGCTTCTACAAGGATATGATGCCCACCTGCCATCCTGTATAATTGCTTCTACAAGGATATGATGCCCACCTGCCACTACGTATCATTGCTTCTACAAGGATATGATGCCCACCTGCCATCTCTTATCATTGCTTCTACAAGGATATGATGCCCACCTGCCATCCCTTATCATTGGTTCTACAAGGATATGATGCCCACCTGCGATCCCAGGGGTGTGATTGAGGCGAAGTCAGAGGGGAGGAAAATTCTGTAGACTGATTTTGACTACGCGAATTGCGCGAATAACGCAATGACAAACCGTAAAACAGACATTAAAATAAAACATACATAAACATAAACAATTTCTTAATCTTCATAACACTTTTTCTTTATGAAAACATGTTTAACTTCACATACTGAGGATGCAAAGTAAACAATATTTACTGTGATCAAAAACAGCAGTTGTTCAATGTATTCACAGTAAATGGACTAATTTAATTAAATATCAAATGGGGAAAACATTAATTAATATAAACAAACACATTTGAGTGTTCTTGTTGAGTTAATGGTGTATTAAACCGAGTAAAATTAATATATTTTAATGTGTTTACCTTTTAAAATCTTGCATTTCACATCTACAGTTCATTGCTATTTCAGTTAACTGAACAGTGTGACAAACATAATAAAGCAGAATATGCATATGAATCTGATTACACACAGATCCACTAACATATAAATCAAATCATGTTTGCCTATTTCCATTTTTAAACGATACTCTTCTAAATTGTGTTACTTCGCAAGTGAACTCCAATTTGCAAACACTGGTTTCCGAGACACAAATTTACTGTGCACATTTGTAAAAAAAATATGTGTTGCTTGTATCTAAAACACAGTCTTCATCGATGACAGACATATTTCATTTATCCTATCTAACTATATGATGACAGTCGCTAATTCCATTGATATTTGTCATTTGGATAAACTTAATTTTCGCTTTGCAACTGCGCCATTTGCAAACAAATCAGAAAAGAAATACCGAATGCAATTAAAAAGAATGATTTTAATTGATAGATTGGAGAACAACAGCCAATGACATTGCTCGTTTCAAATTGCTCAGGCAGAATCTACCAGTGTACTATGCGAAGTGATTTCGCGAGCCGCGGATATTTCGGGCCGCTTATAAAAGACGTCCGCGGAATCGGACGAACCCCCCTCTCCCGCCCCCCAATTTTTTTTACGAATTTACGCGAATCTCAGAAATGACCTCCGAGACAACCCGATCCGCGGAAATCCGCGAAAAAATCACACCCCTGAGACTGAACCCAAGTTTTATTCCCGCCCAAAATCCGATGTCGTAAAAGACGTCCGCGGAATCGGACGAACCCCCCTCTCCCGCCCCCCAATTTTTTTTTACGAATTTACACAAATCTCAGAAATGACCTCCGAGACAACCCGATCCGCAGTAATCCGCGGAAAAATCACACCCCTGGATCCCTTATCATTGGTTCTACAAGGATATGATGCCCACCTGCCATCCCTTATCATTGGTTCTACAAGGATATTATGCCCACCTGCCATCCCTTATCATTGCTTCTACAAGGATATGATGCCCACCTGCCATCCCTTATCATTGCTTCAACAAGGATATTATGCCCACCTGCATCCTGTATCATTGCTTCTACAAGGATATGATGCCCACCTGCCATGCTGTATAATTGTTTCTACAAGGATATTATGCCCACCTGCCATCCTGTATCATTGCTTCTACAGGGATATTATGCCCACCTGCCATCCTGTATCATTGCTTCTACAAGGATATGATGCCCACCTGCCATCCCTTATAATTGCTTCTACAAGGATACGATGCCCACCTGCCATCCCTTATCATGGCTTCTACAAGGATATGATGCCCACCTGCCATCCATTATTATTGCTTCTACAAGGATATGATGCCCACCTGCCATCCCTTATCATTGCTTCTACAAGGATATGATGACCACCTGCGATCCCTTATCATTGCTTCTACAAGGATATGATGCCAACCTGCGATCCCTTATAATTGCTTCTACAAGGATATGATGCCCACCTGCCATCCCGTATAATTGCTTCTACAAGGATATGATGCCCACCTGCCATCCATTATTATTGCTTCTACAAGGATATGATGCCCACCTGCCATCACGTATCATCACTTCTACAAGGATATGATGCCCACCTGCCATCCCTTATTATTGCTTCTACAAGGATATGATACCCACCTGCCATCCCTTATCCTCCAGCTCCCTGGTGGATGAGAAGATTTGTAGTACTGCACGGGAGATCATACCCATGGACTCTACGTTCTCCACAGAGGGTCCCTCCATCGTGTACGTCTTACCGCTGCCAGTCTGACCGTATGCAAAGATGCACACGTTGTAGCCATCCAGCGCTGACTGCAAGCAAAATAGTAAGGACAGTTAGACTTCAAACAAGGGTCAAAACTATTATTCTAACAAAATATGAACATATGAACAGACTTCAAACTTAAGTTTAGAAACAAATTTGTGAATGTGAAGACTTCTAAAAGAATATCTCTAAAAGAATATATCCAAAAACAAGAGCTGCGGCACGATAGTGCGCTCGACATTCCTTGAAGTTCACATTTTTCTAAGTTAATATTTCCTTAAAATGACAGAAGACACTCTGTTTACCAGACGCTTTACAACAAGACATATCTTATTAAATGCCCTGTTATTAAATAAACTTATTACCTTGCTGAAAATAAAGAAACTTATTAAATGTACTGTAATAAAATACACCTATTAAACATACTTTTAAATGCTTAGTTTTTGTTTGTATTATTATAACATAATCTTCACTGCTCTAATGTGGCCCTAGTTCGGTGACAACTTTTTTAATGAGGCAAAAGTACATGGCAACAACTTTTTAAAGCCTAGAGGGAACCCTGTATTAAAATAAAAGCAATTTTCTTTATTAAGTTACTGCAACCTGGACCTTAATCACGCCAATCCCATCTGCTGTCACTCGAGATAAGGCATCAATGTATCAAGTTTCATTACGCAATTTATTTTGAGTACTGATAGTTTTTCAATATCTTCTTACTCATTTTTACATTGACCTCACAAACCCCATATGCAATTTCATGGTATATATATACAAGTAGATCAAGATATAAGGCATTTATACAAATAGTTTCAATACAACAGCTAAATTTGTCCTAAAAGACCTGTAGTAATGAGTTTCTTTGTATTTGTCACCTCCACTGTCATCATTTTGCATTAAAAACAAAATTATTTGATAATGACACAAGCAGCATATGAAGCCCTATTAGATCTATACCCTCAAGTAGGTTTTCTTGATTTGAAGTTAATTCTGTATTCTTAAGACCCTGAATTCTTCAGTGAAAACAGGTCCTGGTGTACCAAATATCTTTGATACTAAACATGAAAGTCTCATCGCACCTGCACAAGCTGTGAGATCTCTTCAAAAACCTGCGCCTGTGTGGTGTCCGGTGCAAACACCCGGTCAAAAGTGAACTCCTGTCTCCCATTGGCTTTTCTGTGGGCTCCAATGGTGCTCTGAAAATAGCTATCCCAGTTACTGAATGTACGTGTGTATTAGACCCTTAACACTTCCCAATATCGTGCACTGTATTTGATACCTCCTTTGGTAACATGGATCAAGAACAAGGCTGCCGATGTAAAAGCTGAGATGCTGAATGATTCCATTAAAAAAAATCTTTTTCAGCCATTATTAAATTTATTTTTTAATTAGTTGATTAATACAGAATTAACAAACAATGTGCACCTTGCTCTAATTTTATTCTGTATCATGAAAACAATAGCGATGATTTCCAGTACAAATAATTTTGTTAATGAACATTAAATTGTTTTCTGAATTCAAGAAACACAAGGGTATAGATATTTAGCTTTTGAATGGATCAAATATGATAACACTGAGAAAGCCCTTTTTTGATAACAAACTGCAATTATTGACAGGGCATAAAACATGTAAACTCATAAACAATTCAAAATTGGGACAGCGATTTTGTTTCCTCAGTTATAAAGTGCCCGAAAACTGCACTTTCCCAATAAGGAAAAACTTCATATTTACCAATTGCTGTCCAAAAAAAAAAAATCCGACTTGAAGGTTTCCATTTTTTTTATAAATACAATGCAATATTTACAAAGTTGCCCTATGCAGCTCTATGGCTTTAACTTAAGCAAATATAATATTTACAACTTGACAACATTAAGTTATGAATTTTAAAGTATTTGGGAGCAACATTTCAAATACAACAATTTCCCAATATAAGGACTTCACAATGCAATTTTTCCAAATTTCAGGTTTTTTTCGCGCAAAATTTTCCTTACTGGACTGGTACCGGTACTTTTCCCAATTCAGAAAAAAATCATTGTGGGATATATTGTTTTTGTTACCCTAGCATTTTGAAAGGCATAGAAACTCTGCTGATATCAAACAAAAGGCAATTACAGGCAAGTAATCAAAAAATAAACAAATTAATAAATAAAAAAGCATGCTGCAACAATCTTCATCAGTGATTTATATTTATTTTTTTGTTACTGGCCATCATTTTGTATGCAGTCATACAGCAGTTAGACCTTTGCTACCGTGTATGACTCCACTGATTGGTATGACCCGAACGTGATGGTTACGTTATTGCATTTTGAGATTATGACGCAACATTACACATTTTGTTTACAAACTGCACATATCCATACAAGATAAGGATCCAAAATTTGATAAGAACAGGTTTGGGAAATCTGGGTCTGACAGTATAACTGAAAAATTATAGTTTAAATTGCAATTTGTATTAATTGTTTTAGAAAGTATTAAACAATCAAATGATATGTATACAATATTAAAATGCTTTTATGTATATTTTGTTTCAGAAGTCAACTGTGTGGTTATTGTAAGGTAAGACACAATCAACAAGAGAGATTGCCAAGCAATATGGTCCCCTACCGGCTCCACCATTGTCAGTAATTCCACTATTGTCATAATTTAAAAATAATAAATATATTTGTTGCCATAGCAACCAGAATTTTTGACGTAGGAACAAAACGAAATGACGTGCATAATGTACATATTGCCATATATCCAACTTTCAAGTTTCATGAAAAAATATTAAGAACTTGTAAAGTTATCGCAGGATCCAGAAAAGTGTGACGGACAGACTAAAAGAGCGCAAACCATAAGTCCCCTCCGGTGAAACCGGTAGGGGACAATAACTGATATTCACAGAATAATGACATCGAAAGCCTTTGTTTGTGTTCAAAAATAAATTATTGTGTGGTGATTATTGGTAAACAAGAGAGCCTGAGGCCTCAAAAAGCTCATCTGAGACCAAAACCAAATTATTTTTATATTGTGAAGTTAAAATCATAACAAGAGCTCCGAATAACGGGTGCCACGCTCAGCTGCTAAAGCTTGTCAGAATGAAAAAACAAAATTTTTAGAGGTCACAGTGACCTTGACCTTTGACCTAGAGACCCAAAAATGGGTGTGGCATGTAGAACTCATCAATGTGCAGCTACATGTGAAGTTTCAAAGCTGTAGATAGAAGCACTTTGATTTTAGAGCCAATATTAAAAACCTTAACAAAATGTTAAGGTTATAGCACCACGCAGACGGCATGAAGGCAGACACGGAAACGACAAGCTGGCTATGACAATACCTCGGGTTTTCTTTGAAAACATTCGAGCTAAAAATACTATATGAAGCATAAATATTGTCTTCTGTATATCTTTTTAAAAAAATCAGATATTGAAGACAAGCAGAATATTTGACTAACCAAATGATTCAATTGTAGCCATCAGCTAATTGTGTTAACTCTTTCAGTGCTGGAACCGAGTTTTGAAGGCCTTTGCAAACTATTTGGATCCAGATGAGACGCCACAGAACGTGGCGTCTCATCAGGATCCAAATTGTTTGCTATTCTGATAGTATTCTTTGAAAAAAATCGAAGAAAATGCAAATTTTAGAAATTCAGCAGACAACATTTTAGCACAGGGTTGGCGAAATCAAATGTCCGAGTCGTACATTTGCTTGTCTGGGCAACTGATTTATTTCAATTAAGTTGTCCGTGGACAACAAGTTTTTTAAAAGTCGGGTCCAGGTATACAAAAAAATACATTGTATTAAAGCCGTAATTAAGTTTTACAAAACCGGATGTTGACATGCCATTACATTGTCAGTGCTATTTGCGGAGCAATCAAGCTAAAATACCGGCACTCTCCTGCGCAGTGATCTCCCTTATTCTATAAGAGACCAGGAGCATGCCGCATTTTAAACATTCGGCCCGACTGTTAGACAGTGTACAGACTGGTTTCTTTATTTTTACAATCAGACGGAAATAAAAAGTATCAAAGTAAGGTAATAAAAACACGGTCTACCTTGTTATTTAAGACGACTTCATTGGTAAAAATGGAACATTTAGTTTTTTTAAATCTTCAACAACGGAGCAGAAACCCGAAGCTTTGAGCAGTCCATCTCCCCAAAAAACTAAGAAAGATTATGATAAAAAATATGATCTAAGTAAACGCACCAGAACTTTTCAAGAAACTTGGCTCACAGATTTTTAATGGTTACCAGTTGATGAGCCAGTGCGGAGCCTCAGTCTGATGAGGTCCACATATTGGACTAGTTTAATTTGTTAAGATTACGGTGTACTTATGTTCAACACATGTTTTAATAACAATAGCTTTGCAAGATTAAAAGTTTTAGAAAGTCTTTATATTTTTATAATATACTTCTATAATAAATGTACAATTTAAATACAACTATACACAAAACTAGCAAATCATACTCATTTTGGTATATTCCACATTGTTTTACATTAATCAATAATTGCGTTTATAATTTATATAAACATTAACGGACAAGTGTAGTTCAGCAACGGACAAGTTAAATTTCCTAAATGGTTGTCCGTGGACAAGTATAGTTTTTTGAGATTTCGCCACCCCTGTAGCAAATTTCCCAGCATGCAAACGGTTAATATCAGAGTATGCCCTGGAAGTTCATGAGATGGTAACCTATGGCAACTCACCTCGCTGAGGCTGACTTCCCCGACCTTGTCAAGCTCAATGACCCTGCGTTCCTCGTCTGGGAAGCTCATAAAGTGTATCTCTCCATCATTACCATACAGCTCCTCCCCTATCAGGGGTCGCACACGACAGAACACGCGGATGTTGCCCTTTGAGAAAAAGTTAAGCCTCTGTTTAAAATTAAATTTATTTCTAATGAATAAATAATAACCTGATGTTCTTTTTTTTATGAATTCAAACTTTATTAAAAGTTCTGTAAAAAAATCCCACCTCACACTTATGCCACCTAGATTCATATTTGTTAATAACAACATGATTTTATTACATGATTTCTGATTGAATGCTGTTATTGTAATAAGCTCAGGCCTAGAAGATCAATACTGGTAAACTTAGAAAAAGGCTTTGCCAGATTTTCAGTTTTATATAGGATTGAAAATTTTTCTTTCCATCAATCGAAAATAGAAGACTTTGTGCTTGCTCTTTCGAAGTGCTTATTTCATGACGGTTAAGTGTCACATGCCATGTGGATCCTACCTTAAGTTCCAGTATGGTGTTGTGTAGTTTCCTTCGCAAAGTCTCATGCTCTCTGAACTTGCCCATGTACTCTTGTATGGTGGCCTCATGTTTCTGTATCGTGCTCTTGTGACCCCCAATCTCTCCATCACGCTCTGATATTGTACGTGTTGCCTGCTCAAGAGCTACCTGGTTGTATAAAGATAAACCTTAGTTTATTTTGACGTTAAATAATCACCAGGGCTATTTTCCTGATTTTGTGAAGGGGCCATGGCCCCTTTACTTTGTGAAATCAAAGCGCTGAAGGCACTGAAGATGTTCGCTATTGCATAATTCAACACGCAATTCATTTTTGAAAATCAATCGCAAGTTTGAAATGAACACACGCCATTCAACTTTATTAAGTGTGTGTCATAGCGCACGGGTCGAGTTTTGTGTGCACTTTTTATCATCCTTATTATTTCATAGAAATAACTAAGACAAAATAAAAACAACATGCTTTTTGGAAGTTCTGAAAGCATAGAAAGTATGATGAAAATGGTAATGATAACTTAATATAAAGAAAATTTGCAGTCACCATATTAAAGGAATATTTTTTTCTTATATCACATGACTATCTCACCAAGAATATAAATTCATAATGAAAGTTCCGTGTACAAAACTTTTGATTTTTGACACCATATACAATTCAAAATATACAACAATCTTCGTATCTTGTATATGGAGGAATAAAAGTATATAAACATTGCTGTTTATGCTTTACTTATTACCCGAGCAGTTCACACGGTGTCAACAACGCTAACATAAACATAGGTATAGAGCACTCATGCGCTTTTAGGCGTAGCTGTTTCAGTTTTCATCTTAGTGACTTTTACATAACGCCAACAGACACGCATGAATATTTTCGAATATTTAATAAGCTGATTCGAGATACAACCTCTGAATTTTTGCTACATCACTGCGTATGTGCTCAATTCAAAGGATGTAGCACTGTTCAGTGTAAGGAATTCTGGACTACTCTCTGTATGCTCAAACGACACAAATTGTGGCCCTGTTACAATTACGCGTTACAATCCATCTCGCAGAATTTCACTTTTGCCTCCAAGATGAGAAAACAATAATTAGCGAAATAGTATAGTGTCACGATAAGAGAAAATCGTTTAATTATCATACCACAATGTTTGCCGTACTTGGTCAGCACGTCTGGAAATCATTCCTTAATGTGTGGATAGGCTGCCATTATTAACAAGTTTGCTATTTTCAATTCAATTTTGTATCAAAAAGCATTGTTCTTAAATGTGGCATTTTCAATTCGCAATGAGATTTGTAATGACCCTCGTCATGTGAAAATGGGTCTTATTCCATATGCGCCCATCATATAAATAGCCCACTCAGCTATCACTCCTTCTGGTAAGGAGAAACATAACATATTGAGTGATTTTAAAGCGAACAGCATCGCCTATGGCCTGACTGCGCAAAAGCACATGTTGGGTTTAACAAACGCTTGCCGAAACGCATAAGACCCATTTTCGCATGACGGCGCTATTGACGTGTGATTTAAATGTGTCGAAAGAAAACTGCGTTTAAATCAAATATAAACATACGATATATTTCGATAGTGAAGAAAGATACTCATAACAAGGCATATGAGGACACATATGAAGTGCTCTCCCGTAGTATATTTTTTATTTTACTCACACTTATGATTGGTTTGACAATGTTAACACACATTTCATGCGGTGAATATGCAGCTTACAAGTGAAAAACACAACACAATAGTTACACTTTTGTTTAATTGTATTTAATTATTTAGAAAAGTAAATTGCTAATTTTATTTCAAAGTCAGCGTATACGCCGACTACATTTTTAAAAGACATTTATTGTAATAAATATATTTAATATAATATATTAGGTTGTTTTCGGTTTTAGCGATTAAAAAGCATTTTCGAGGTTGCCTATAGTATGCCTGTAGTAATTTATGAACTCATATCCAACTGTCTATGTATTGAGAACTGTGAATATAAACAAGCTTAATCTTCTACTAACCTTCTGCTATTGCATTCGTATTATTATTATAAATTGTTTGTTATATTCGGGTTTAGCAATTATGAAACTTTTTTTTGTCTATCATATCGCTGAAGTTATTGTTGAACTTATGTTCAACGTTTTATAAATTGAGAATATAAACAAAGACCTATAGATAATATGGGTCTTTGATATAAATAAGCGTCAACTTTTTCCCGAATCTCTCATTTTACGACCTGTACTACGTCATTGAGTTGTATGCGAGAGCGTAACCTATTGCGTTGTTATAACCCATAAACTTTCCTTTGTTTATCGACAGACGCATCTATTAATAGCCTCATATATCATGAATGCCAAAACAACCGGGAAAAAGAACCAAGTGACCAAATAGGACGCAAAACGCAAATACCATGCGACTACGACTTTTATTATGTAAGAAAGCTCCGCAATTCCTTTGAAGTCGGAGCCTTGTGATTGCTATTACTTAAATAATTGACCTCTAACTGAAGTAAGCAAAGGAAACGCAGCACCTAATTGACCCATTCCTTCTATGTGCGAAGGCAGATTGAATTTTACTAATGTATGGTTTGCCTATTATAACACACATTATAATGCGGTAAATATGCGACTAACAAGTAAAAAACACTATAATTAAACTTTTGTTTTGAATTAAGTTATTTAGAAAACAAAATTCCAAACCTTATTTCAAAACAGCAAGACTACATTTTTTAGAGAATATTATTGTTATATTTAAATGTTTTTTAACAGTTTCAGCGATAATGAAACATTTTTTATGTTGTCTATCGTATCCCTGTAATAATTGTTGAACTCGTGGTCAACGTATTATTAATTGAGACCTGTGAATATAAACAAGCGTAACCTTATACTACTGCGTTATTCTCACACGGACTCCCCTTTGTTTATCGCCAGCCTCAGATTTATGAATGAGCTGAGCGAAAATACTACGTCACGCACACGCAGCAGAAAGTGGACTATTTTAATCATTCATAAACAATCTCCTCCGCAACACGTACAATACGATCATTGTTCATTGATTCTTTTCTATAAAACACCGTTCGAAAATATTGAATGTAACACGATATTAATATAATGTTGCCATTTGTGAATACACATAATTGGAGAACTCAAACCTCTTGCATAAATTATACAACTCTTTCTTGCGCAGATACGCAAGCGGGTATTGGGTTAATCATACCTAGTCGTATCGACCTGAATTTCACACTCAGCACTTTAGACGGGCGCTAAAGCGCCCATCTAAAAATGAGTCACAAACTTTTCAAAATTGTGAAAAAATGATTCGCAAAATACTGAAAATTGTTAAAAATTTAGTCGCGAAATTGTTCAAAGTATGACAGCCAGTTGGTTAAGAATTAGTATATTAAAGCATGTTTGTTACTAGCATCATATTGAGATGTCTTAAATAATGCATTAATATCATATTTTCATTGTCTTGACACTTTCTTTCAACAAATAACCACTTACAGTTAGATTAACAATATTCTGAGTGGTAAACTCTATCTAAAACCATAGAAAAGCCTAACCCCTGTCAATATCATGTCTCGCTTAATAAACATTTGTAAGAAATGTAAAGCATTTACGTTATTTTTTTCAGATTTAACAAAGCATAAATACATACACGGTTTGAACATACTGCACAGCATGAAAATGCATTAAAATCAATGTTTTTATAAAATGGAATCACAGTAATACTTAACCACAATTTACAATTGTAAACAAACAAGATATAGAATAACAAGTCTTGCTCACAGATATCAATACATAAATCATGCTTTCATCAAAATTTCAAATGACTTTCTTCATGATTTAATCCATGTCCGTTTTAATAGTGCACTGAAAAAAACACTAACCCTTCTGTAGAAATCTTTTGTTTCTTTATTGTATTGTATTGAACTGCAATAAATCAGGATTATCTGATGTGTTTTTAAATCTTTTTAACAGAGCAGCACGAGTTTTGCTACGCCGTTTTGTTTGTTTTATGGCGAGGTTGATCAGCCGAGCTAAAACTAAAAGGTTGCACCTTTTTCAAATTTTTTATCGTTTCACGTTTGTAATCAATTAAAACAAGCGACACAAGTTTTAGTTTAAACGATTAGTAAACAAAATTTGCGAATTTGGAATGAAAAACGGTGAAATGAAACATATTTTTAAATAGTGTAATAGCCGTTTTTGACAGTTTTGAGCACAAAAAGTCTGTTATTGACAGTTTAAAACTGACATTTTTGTACAAAATCGCAGCTGTGTTAGAATTCAGGGTTCATTCAGATTTTCTTGAATGAAATTCAAGCACTTTTTAAGCACTTTTCAAGGGAAAAAAATCTAAATTCAAACACTTTTTTAGTCCGACATACTGAAAAATGTATATTATTTTAGTGTCCAATACTGACAACATTTTTCGCTAAATTGGTCCCTCCTTGCTTAACATTCTTTGTGACTTACAACAGTCTGCACTACCCTGATACCGTAACAACTGTTTTAATCAAAAGTAAGATATTTCATAATGATATAGTACCGTAATTGACCAAAGGCATTACACATACCAAAACCAAACCCGTTATTTGTATTGAATATGTATTCTAAATGTCTACTCTTCTGGTGGCTTTACAACGCGGATTCCTCCATACTAGACATCTCTATATCTGTACTGCATACTTAGAATTGGCGTTGTCAATAACCCAAGGGTACTTTAAAAGCAACCCTTTCTGAAAAATGCACTTATTCACTGGCATATTTCAGCACCGTAATGGCATAATGCATACAAAAAAGTAGACAAATTGGCAACAGATGAGTAGTAGTTACCTCCCTTACATTATAAAACCCGTACCAATCCAGTACCTGCTAGTATAAACAGATCGGGACTGTCATAAATCTTGAAAAAAACTACGACTTCAGACTCATGGAAAAGACATGAAAATATGTATTTTTACCCTTAGTACAGGTACTGTGTACTTAAACAAACGCCACTCGCTGCGGTGTTCATCTCACTGTGTTCACTTACCAATATGAACCCCGCGATGAGTGCTCAGATCAACTGTCGCGGGCCGTTTGCCATAAAGCGAACACTGCGAATCACCGCAGACCCATAATATATATACCGCCGTGTTCGCTTAAAATAAAATAATTCAACATAAACGTATTGTATTGATCCCTTTCATTCAAAAGTGATAATGAATGATGTATTTCACACCCATGCCCATGACAGTGTTTTTTGTCTTATAACACGCAGCGTATAAAAGAAAACAGTGTTCGCATCTAGCTGTAGGATACCTATGTTAGCGTTTCCGATCGCCAAAATCGCCAAAGGCGATTGAATCTTTCAGCCGGCGATTAAAGTTTAAAATGTGAATTAAAATGGCGATTGCAAAATACCCTGATATTTCTCTATAAGTATATAATATTCCCTACTTTTAAAGAGAACTCGGTACCGATTTCCACATGTAATCGCCATAAAAGCTCCAGGTGGTAATAGATAGTCCACTGATAAGAGATAACCGGATGCCCTTATCGTATATTCAAGCCACATAACACAGTCATGTATGCTGACAGATGCATCACGGGAAATTTTCGGGTAACTTTCCAGTCGCCAAACTGTGATATTTAACGTCCAATCAGTTACGAGAATGCTTATGGAGGCGGAGTTATATAGCGAGTATTATTTTTGATTGACGTCGGTCACAGAGTAAGCATATATCGCAGGTTTATTAACAACGAATCACAGTTGTAGCATTAATATGTGATATAAAACCGGTAAATAAGCAGTACATTAAAGGAGGTTTCGGGCATCATCATCACACCTATTTACCGCACTGTAAACAACCATTAATTAAGAGAAGTTAATTGCAATTGGTGAGCAGTGTAAATTTACTTACGGCGAGTAAGTTGTGAAAAACAAAACCCGTTAATAATTTGATGCGGTAACAAATTAAATCCAGTGCATGTATATTTTATCAGGTCTATTTGTAGAACTGATTTACACCGTTTTTCTACAGCCACATGATAATAACTATTCACTATGCATTAATACCGGTATGCCATGTAGAACCCGTGTTATAAGAAAGAGCGCGAAATAATTGCTGTCGTCTGCAATGCTAAGTTCTACGCATGCAAAGCATGCTTTTTTTAAAAACAGACGATGTGTAACTAAAAATAGCCTAGCCGCTCAGTACATGGAGTATTTAAGACTTACAAATTTACCGGTACGTTTGAATAAATTATATATTGCAACTATGGAAAAATATGTCAATTCAAGAATACATTGAGTTAAATGTATTTTTCAAGAATCAAGAAGCACCAGACTACGGCAAAAATTATTGGGAGAAGGGGGGGGGGGGGGGGCGAATAGGAGTTACGCAAGACCCACCCAATCAAAGACCGGGGCAAATCTGAAAGATCTTACATTGTATACAGTTTATGCCAGTGCATGAAAATAAATATAAATGGAAATAAAAAAAAACATGAAATTATTTGATTTCACGTAACAAATAATTTATTTAAATGTGTCTTCATTGATAATTTAATACAGTCATTATTGATACCTATAGATTCATGATAATGATTATGTGGTTCATTGAGCAAATAAGGTTATAATGTGGATCGTCATCGTAGTGCTGAAATTTGGCTACTAATTTTTTTTCCTTAGCGCCAACCTAGGGATACCGCACCTGGAGGAGTTTTAATTGAGTGTTTGATTATTCAATTAACAGTTTGAAGCCAAGGAGAACTCATAACTGATTGTAGTAATCGTGTTATCCCGAGTCTCCAGATTCCCCGATACATACGTTTCAACTGTCTCAATCGCATGCATGCAACTTCTCCCATCTTTATCCATTACTCAATAATCCCATATATGCCCGATTTCCATTTTTAAAATCAAATTATGGGTGGGTAATATAGATGATTAGAGTCATGAACACAAACGTTTGCAATTTTCGAAAGTATCAAATGAATTTCCTCATATGATTCTATTTAAAGATTTGATGAAATCAGCGCCCAATCAGGACAGTTGTATTGCAACATGTGTAAATCATCTGACATGGTTTGCACGCATCGTGTACAGCTATTTTAGGTTACAACTTCTACATGAAATAAATGAATTTCTTTGTTCTGATAAAAAAACACGCGAAAATTGGCATGGGTCAGATAGGAGGAGCGATCAATATCATCGGATCGATATGACATGAAATTATCTGAAAGCTTGGAAATAATGAATCTGTTTTTAACATTTTAAATTGTTGTTATTTCATTTTCAAGCACTTTTCCAGCCAAATTCAAGCACTTTCTAAGCACTTTTCAAGGCTATGGTTGAAATACAAATGTAAGCACTTTTAAGCACTCCAAATCGTTTTTAAGCACTTTTCAAGATAAACCTTGATTTTCAAGTACTTTTCAAGGTCTGTGCGAACCCTGAAGATTTGTGAATTGTATGTGTCTAAATTGTGAAATGTCCGTCCATAGCCAGTCTCAAAGAAGGAAAAAAAAGCCCTGCTCACAAAATTAACTTGCTAAAATTCAGTACAAAGCAAAACCATATAAATAAAAACCGATACATAAATTTATCAGCTAACACGATGGCAAACTCATATTCATCTATAACAATTAACATAGTCCCAATACCTTAGTAGCCTCCAACTCTGACTTAATCCCAGCCTGAGAGGCCGTGAGCTGGGCCACAGAGGTCTTCAGACCAGACACTTCCTGTTGAAGCCCCGCCAATTCCCCTTCTAGAGCCTCCTTCTGTCGGCGTAGCGACGCCTTAGTGAATTCAAAGTTTTCTGTGTCACGCTCTAGTTGCTTACGAATGTTATACAAGTCCTCCTCTGTTTCCCTGCAAAAAAGGATCTCTAAAGCAGGGCATCAAATTAATTTCAATTGGAACAAAGGAAAATCAAAGGTAAAATCATTACCAAAATGCCGAACATGAAAATAAACATCAAATTTAATGAGGCAATCAAAAAGCGACCCTATTTACCAACAGCTTATAATTGCAGCAATTATCCTTAATTGGTCTTTTAAATGTATCCTACACTTATATGTCACAGAAAAAAAGGATAACTTATAGATTGTACCCTATTATAAAATGGTCAGAATCAATGCAATGTCTGCAACGCATGTGAATCGCATACCTTAGTTTGCTCTTAAGTTGACTGTTGTCATGGACAACGGAAGAGTAGCTCTGTTCCTTCTGCTGCACGGTGCCCGACAGCTGAGAGTTCTGTTGCTCCAGCTGGGCCTGCTGCTCCTGCCACTGGCGCATCTGAACACAGAGTATTACAGGGTACAAAAGTTGGCACTTGAACACAGACTGATATAGGGAACAATAGTGGGTACTAAAACACAGAGCATTACTGTGTACATTAGTGGGCACTTGAACACAAAGTAATACAGGGTACAATTGTGGACAATTGATGAAAAGCGTTACAGGGTACAACAGTGTGCACTTGATCAAAAAGCATTACAGGGTACAGTAGGGGCACTCGAACAGAGAGCATCAATACGTACATTAGTGGGCACTTGATCACAAGACTATTTCAGGGACAATTATTGTAACCTCAAAACATGGCACTAATATTTGCACTTGAACACAGAGAATTACAATGTACAAAAATGGGCACTTGACCAATTAGCATAACATGGAAAAATAGCAAGTTCTTGAACACAGAGCATTAATGGGTACGATAGTAGGCACTTGAACACACAAGTATTTCAGGATACAATAGTGAGCACTTGAACACAAAGCATTAATGAGTACAAAAGTGGGTACTTGAATACTGAGCAGTACAGAGTACAATAGTAGGAACTCAAACACAGGGTATTACATGGTAAAATAGTGGGCACTTGATGACAGAGCATTACAGGGTACAAAAGTGGCCTCTTGAACAAAGAGCATTACAGGGCACATGGGGGCACTTAAACAGAGCACAATGAAGGGGATAAAGTTGTTACCAACAGATCCGAGTAATTAATTATAACTCTCAATACTTGACTAGTCAAAACATATTACAACCAGTCTTTGCATGTGCACTTTCATAACTCATTTTAGAAAAATTCAAAAAGACGCAAGCAATTTAATGGTTGTTAACTGAGAAGAGTAATGCAAACAGGCATTTCCTGTCCGTAATTTATTATGAAATAACAGCAAAAGCATTATGCAAAACATTACTTGCCTAAAAGATTTTTCTGCACTTTCTTGTTCAGGTATTTGGAATAAAGTACTGAACAACCTTCAGGAAAAATTACTGAACAACCTTCAGGAAAAATTACAGATATCAAACAAGAGCACCACATAACGGGTGCCACGCTCTGCTGCGAAAGCTTGTCAGAATTTGTTTTATTATTTTTTTTTTTAGAGGTCACAGTGACCTTTAGAGGCAATTTAAAGGTTTTAACACGACGCCGGCAGACGACAAGCAGGCTATGACAATACCTTGGCTTTATCCGAAAACAGCCTCTCTAAAAATTACAATTAATATTATGTAAGAAAAAGATCAGTAATTGATGTAATAATAGTTTTCATTCCCCTTAAGGGGAGTACAAGTTTTACCAAGGTGTGTCAGAATTTGCATTATTAACTAGTCCTAAATGGCAAGCAGCATATTTTGGAATAGTACACTTATGTTTATACATGAGATCTACCAGATAATATAATTAAAAACACAATAGAACAATAGAAGTACATGTCTGCCAACCTTATGCATGAAGTCCCCTTTTTCAGCCTCCTGATGTCGCAGCTTTTCCTCCATATCCTGTAGACGGCCCTTGAGATCCCAGGGCGGCCTCTTGGTCTTAGCATTCGCTGCAGAGGAATTTCCAGTGTTCGGGGGAAGACTCGCGCTTGCACCAACAGCATGTTTGATAGTTACTGAAATTTGCAAGGTTTCAGTATTTCCCACCTCATACATAAATGAGGGGATTCAATTGAAGGGGCACCTCTCACAACTCTTGTAATATCAACAATTGTTTTCCTTCTTTATAAAGTACTTGTAAAATTTAAGGTACTGTCCCAATTGAGGATGAATAACA
This sequence comes from Dreissena polymorpha, assembly GCF_020536995.1. Classification (NCBI taxonomy): domain Eukaryota; kingdom Metazoa; phylum Mollusca; class Bivalvia; order Myida; family Dreissenidae; genus Dreissena; species Dreissena polymorpha. The sequence goes on from NC_068355.1 coordinate 153,504,349, forward strand.
AAATTCTCAATTGCTGTCCAAAAATACCCAAAAGAAAGGAAAGTTGCATCAATTTTGTTCCTAACGGCATTATCTTCCAGAAAACAAATAAACAAACTTGTTCAAGCAAAAATACATGTAAAGCAATATTTCAAATGGTTGCTGCATTTAAGTACCGAACAAAGCAATGTACAAGACCCATAACTCCCAATCTGAAGATTTCATGACACAATTATATCAATTTCAGTGTCTTTTGTGCTACCGGTACTTTTCCCTATTGGGTAAAAAAAAAACGCTGGATATTACAGTGAAATTGGCATTTATATCATCTATTAATAATAAATTAAGAAACAAATAATGATGTTTGTTTCATTGACAAACTAGAGCTTTGTCACAGACGTGCGAATAATCCCACATGCCGCATTGACACAGAATATTTTGCATGTTGTCTTCACAAACAATAGCGGACACCATGCTCAATATTTAAAACGCACTATGTGACCCGTGACCTGGTTTTTGACTCTGCATGGCCCATGTTGACCTACACATCATCTAGATATAACTTCTGACCAAGTGTGGTAAAGATCGGATGAAAACTACTTGAATTAGAGAGCAGACAACATGCTGAATGTTTAAAAGGCACTAAGTGACCCCGTGACCTAGTTTTTGACCCGGCAAGGCCCATGTTTGAACTTGGCCTTAAGATCATCTAGATACAACTTATGACCAAGTTTGGTGAAGATCGAATGAAAACTACTTGAATTAGAGAGCGGACAACATGCTGAATGTTTAAAACGCACTAAGTGACCCCGTGACCTAGTTTTTGACGCGGCAAGGCCCATGTTTGAACTTGTCCTAGACATCATGTAGATACAACTTCTGGCCAAGTTTGGTGAAGATCAGATGAAAACTACTTGAATTAGAGAGCGGACACTTAATACGGACCGACAGACAAACCGACCGACAGACAGACAGACCGAATGACGGATAGACAAGTTCACTCCTATATACCCTCCTAAACTTCGCTTGTGGGGGTATAATTATTTTGGCTTAAAAAGGGGGTGTCCGAAAAGTAAGTGTCTGAATTTAAGCTCGTTAACCATTCAGATACTACTTAAAAGTACCCAGTGTACTCCCATGTATACCTCTGTTCAATGTACCGAAAGTACGAAAAATATGGTTAACAGTAGTGCTGCAACAATATACCAGTATATTGGTATATATCGCAATACACAATCCGCATATTGTATTGTGATACGATTTTCATCATACCAGTACAACATTCTACAAAAATTAATCCACATTTCGTCCAGAAAAGCCATCCGAAATAATGATATCAAGGTTACAAAAACAAAACAAATCGTGTTTGGTAAAAATAAATTGTTACTTAAAAATAGCATTCTAAAAAGTTTATTATACAGAGTAGCGTTTATACATGGGAGTCCATAAGATCTGCGTTTGCTTGTCATACTGATAAATTTAAGATGAACCCTGCGGAAATACGAATTTTTTTTTTACATAATACATTGTAAAACTGTAAATTGATGTAATTATAAACAGAAGTAATAATGATCCAATTTTTTTTAACGTAACAGCATTCTGATAAGTTACACGATGTTCTTTTAAACATCCGCAATTCTCTGTCAGGCTATAACTAGAACCTAAACAAACAATAAAAAGGTTATGTTCATGTAATTAAGTTGGTTTTTGGTGATTAGCTGGGGAGTTATAATTCTGGCACAAGTTAGCAATATATTGCAAAATATTGCCATACGGGTTTTTGAACTGACAATATATTGCAATACGGTTTTGGCGTATTGTTGCAGCACTATTTAACAGCACCCAGACATTCTTCTGAGTACTTGTTAGTATATTTCTGAACCCTGGGTACTTAGTATTATACTGTAAGTCAATCAAGCCACAGATATGTCTCAAACAGGAAGTTTTGCACAAATGGAGAAAAGCACAGACCCAACCCGACAGGGAGTTTGGCAGATTATGCCAGTTTCTTTGAAGGGGAGGAAGGGGGAGGGGGTGGCATATGTTAATTCTGGAAATATGTTTACATGTTCACATTCAAACTAGAATGAACTGTTTATCCCAATATCAAGACTTGATAAGAATTAGAGCATACACTTACAGAAAGCAACATCGTACTTCTAGTCTATCATTTAAACCTCTATAATCTAGGTGCAAATCACTGCAAAATCAATCACTGCATGTCTATTGGATTGACATGTTCACCTTCATCCAAGAGGTTGTGATGTTCCACAGAACTATCATCCAGATTTTCTACATTCACCTGCATTCCGTATCTCACTGTACGAATTTCATGTGGTGCCTTAGGAAGATTTCTCTTGTCTGAAACAAGCCTGCTCTTTACAGTTGGCACAGCAGCTGTGTGCTTCTCATTCCTAACAAATGACCTTGAATTTGAATTAAAGACCGCTCGGCTATCTTTTAAGTATTGCATTGATTGCCTTTGCTTCAGCTGATGCAACTGTGATGCTCCATTTTCTGAACCACTGTTAAAACTACTAGAAGATTGGCAAACACACTGATCTGTTGGTAATGTGCCAGATATGTGACAACCACTAGTGCAATTGGTCACATTATCTCTTCCTTTAAATACATTAAAGCGACTTTGAGTGAAAGAGACCTTCGTTGCTGCTTTTGAGCCACTCTTTGTCTGGAGATCTGAATTTGTTTCTTCCATATTTGTCCTGCTGGGAGTAGAAAACACTGTGGACCGACTGAAAACAGGAGGAGGCTTGTCAGGAAGGTTTGTAGTTGAAACCATGCACGTTTTCTGTGAAACCATACATGATCTGGAAGATTTGGATATTGACACACAAGCTGGAACCCCAATGCAAGACTTTGTAGACTTCACAAGACTCAATGGTATCCCAGACTTACAGGATGGTGAATGATTCTTTGATCTCAACTCTTTGACTTTGCTACATTTATCATCCTTTATTGAGTCATGAACGACAGTACACACAGCTTGCCTTGGGCTCGATGTTTTCTGAATTTTAGCATTAACCTGGGATGTAACCATTTCAGTTCCTTTGCTAATACTGACTTTTGTTGCTTGAAAACATTCAGGTTCTGAATCCTCACAAAGGGATATTCCATGAGATTCTGTGAACGACGCTGTCATGCCATTACCATGTGCCACGTTTTCTTTGGCAATCCTTGAACAAGCTTCTTTAAAGCCACTTATCTTCTCATCATCTGTTTGCAACTTTACCTCAGATCCAACATTTCCTTTGTTTTCCTGTGTACCTTTAGTTGGTTGCTTATCACCACTGGAAGAATTAGGAATTTTGTCCCTGGCAATGTTCCTCTTTTTCACAGGCGCAGGTGTCATTGTAACATTGGCAGCTCTCAGCCTAACTGGTCGAGGAATAGCGCTACTGCTGGAGCCAATTGTCTGACTTGAGTTTCTGCCTTTGCAACTGGAACAGCTACATAAGCTGTTGATGACTCCCTTACAGCAACTGACAACAGTCCAGGACAGAGGAACATCAGATTCACCAACAGCATGTGAGGCTTGTCTCACTGTTATCTTATCACTGGTGTTGCTTGATGATCCATTCCATTTCATTTCTGCTCCACTCTCGTTAATGTCTAAGAAATGAACTTTATCAATCAGCCTTCTATCGTTATGTGCTGCCCCGCTCAAATCACCTTCCAGCTTCGGTATGTTTTTCTCATCTTTATACCCTTGATGGACATCATTGTCAAACATTTCATTGGCACTGCCAGTCTTCAGGTTTTTTTTAATTTCAAACTTCTGAACATCATGGATTTCTTCAAAAGCGTTCCTACATATGTCTGCCACATCATCATCCACTAAAGTTGTGTCAAGCAAACTCTCACGCGTGGTATCCGTCTCTGTGGTTACAGTGGTGTTTGCACTCGAGTTCTCTGTGGATTCACAAGCTATGAAAATACACGGTTTTGAGGATTGGCTCCATCCCTTCCTGCCGGAGCGTTCAATAAAAACTGGTATCCTGGACATTTTGTTTCACACAATTTGCCTATTTTTCACTTTTCACTTTTGTGTTCTGACACAGATTGCATGTCTTTTATTATCAGTATTCTGTATTATTCTTACATATATCGCTGTTGAAAGTTGGCATTCAAAGCATTTTTTTTTTCAAATTAAAGATAACTGAGTTTACTTTATTATCTGACAATTATAGAAAATAAAATATATTCTCCTCGAAAAAATTCATATTTAACAATCAACAGCTCTTAAACAAATGTGTTTGTCTCACAACTTCCATCAGATAATATATTTACTAATTGTGAGGCATTGTTTACAAACAATCAAAAGTACAAACGTATATCTTGATGATTTATCAATAATAGAAAGAAAAAGTACCTGCATAAGCTATTCAAATCTGTCAATATCTTCAAAAGTAAGTAAAACAATAAACTTCTCATTATATTCAAAGAACAATAGCACCTGGTATTACAATAAGTACGGTCTGTTTTACAATTAGTAGCCACTGACTCAGTGTCTTGAATTTCAAGATCAAATTTCATACAAGACCAAATGAAACATGTTTTGAAAGGTGTTTCATATTTTGAAATTGAACATAGCTAGATTTTTGTTGAAACTGATTATAACTGATGATTGAATGTTATTTGATTCATAATTTATTTTGTAGTATGTCAACACGTATTTTGAGTATTATTCACAGAAAAATAACATTTATTTTATTGTTTAAGTTTCATATAATCATGCAAATCAAAAGAAAACAAATGTAAAACAAAACCAATCTGAATGGATTAAAATACTGATTGTTTAATGTTTAACAGGCTTCAATCGTACACATGTGCAATAAGTCCAAAATAGTGAATGTTTCAGGAATAAAAAAATCACCAAAATATAAACCATAAGTTTAATCATGCTTTGTAAGACAACTAGTATTATGGTCTACAAAAGCAATATTATTTGTTATCAACTATTTCAACCTTTTTTTAACAAATATTTGAATCTATGAGCAGGACTTTCCTAGCCCTGATTTGGAGAAAACATGCAATTCGGGATTTGGAATTTTTTGCATGAAAAGTCACTGATTTGGAAAAAAACTATTTGGATATACATGTAACTCTTTATTATAATTCATATTAGGAGAACACAATCATGTAAAGTAAAGTTATATACTTTTTGTAGATGGTATTGAAATCAATTTGAGATATAATTATCATTTTTCCGGTAATTTCTTTTGTATTGCATTCTGTGCACAAGTCTATTTTAGATCATATAAGTATTGTTGTTTCCTATCCTGATATTCGTTTTAACTTAAATACACATGTATGTTAAATTGCTTTCGAAATTGACTGTAGAACATTAAAAAATATGAAACTTTAAAACAAGCCTTTCCAGCCTATAAGGTATCAAGGTCATTTCACAGTCAGTTAAATAATCTTTATATAAACGCAATTTTAACAAGAGCACCGCCTTGCGGGTGCAGACCGCTCATCTATTTTCTTTTTAAAGGTGAAAGGACTCTCATTTTCAATCACAAAGGAGGGAGGGGGTGGAGTGAAGAGGGATGTATAGTGTGGGGTTGTGGACATTTATTACATTATCTTCCAAAAAAGCGAGAAAAAAAAATAAAAAAAATTTGGGGTGCGATGGTTGGACGGTATTTCAAACATAACCGTTTAAAAAAAAATTTGGGGGGGGGGGGTATAGTGTGAGGGTGTGGTGGTAATTTGTGAGATGATCTTAAAAAAATAAATAAATAAATAAATAAAAATTGGGGGTGGGGTGGGGTGGGGGGGGGGTAGGGGGGGGGGTATAGTGTGAGGGTGTGGTGGTCATTTGTGAGATGATCTTAAAAAAACAAGAGGGCCATGATGGCCCTGAATCGCTCACCTGACTCATTAAGATCAGATGAAAACTATGACCTCTATTGTCTACACAATGTTTTTCTATGATTTGACCTAGTGACCTAGTTCCTGACTCTAGATGACCCAAATACAATCCCAATCCAGATGTCATCAAGATAAACATTCTGACCACAGTTCATAAATATTGGATGAAAACTGTGACCTCTATTGTCAACACAAGGTTTTTCTATTTATTTGACCTAGATTTTTACCCCAGATGACCCAAATACAATACCACCCAGATTTCATCAAGAATTCTGACCAAATTTCATAAAGGTTGGATGAAAACTGTGATCTCTAATGTCTACACAAGGTTTTTCTATTGTTTGACCTAGTGACCTAGTTTTTGACCCCAGATGACCCAAATAAAATCCCAACCCAGATTTCATCAAGATAAACATTCTGACCAAATTTCATAAAGATTGGATGAAAACTGTGACCTCTATTGTCTACAGAAGGTTGTTCTATTATTTGACCTAGTGACCTTGTTTTTGACCCCAGATGACCCAAATACAATCCCAAACCGGATTTTATCAAGATAAACATTTTGACCAAATTTCATCAAGATTGGATGCAAACTGTGACCTCTACTGTCTACACAAACAAATTGTTGACGGACGGACGCACGGACACCAAAGGCACGCACAACTAACGCCGGACATCACACGATCACATAAGCTCACCGTGTCACTTCATGACAGGTGACCTAAAAATATGTGTTGGAGATAAACATGAACAGTTGTGGTTAAAATCCCATAGAAACAAGGGCTGTTTGTAAAACATGCATGCCCCCCTATATGGGCTATAAGTTGTAGTAGCAGCCATTGTGTGAATACGTTTTTTATCACTGTGAATGGTGGTGGTGGTGGTGGTGTAGTAGTAGTAGTAATAGTAGAAGTAGTAGTAGTAGTAGTAGTAGTAGTAGTAATAGTAGTTGTAGTAGTAGTAGTAGTAGTAGTAGTAGTAGTAGTAGTAGTAGTAGTAGTAGTAGTAGTAGTAGTAGTAGTAGTAGTAGTAGTAGTAGTAGTAGTAGTAGTAGTAGTAGTAGTAGTAGTAGTAGTAGTGGTAGTAGTAGTAGTAGCAGTGGTAAAAGTAGTAGTGGCAGTAGTAGTAGAAGGTGGTGGTGGTGGTTGTGGTGGTGGTGGTGGTAGTAGTAGTAGTACTAGTAGTAGTAGTACTAGTAGTAGTAGTAGAAGTAGTAGTAGTAGTAGTAGTAGTAGTAGAAGTAGTAGTAGTAGTAGTAGTAGTAGTAGAAGTAGTAGTAGTAGTAGTAGTAGTAATAGTAGCAGTAGCAGAAGCAGTAGCAGCATTACAAGACCAATACTTAAAAATGATCAAATGGGAAAAGGTAACCTAGCACTGGCAGTAAATATGGGGCTCATTTACAGGTCAGATTTGGAATCTCTGCTGTAAAATGAGATTTTGAATGAATTAAAGGGAGGCAAATCTGTAATAAAAGAACATGCATAAACCGTTGTTGTTTCCCTTGTTTGAACCATGCTAAATCCTTACAAGTTTGGAAAGAATTGGATGAAAAATTTGGACTTTATTGCATAAACACCATTTTCTCAATTCAAGGGGAGGTAATTCTGTACTTCATGGACCAATAATGCTCATTTTTTGTAGGGTTCGTGTCCTCATTGATATAAAGACACTGTGCAAATTTGGAAAGGATCGGACAAAAAATGTGGAAGATTTTTTAAAGTTTTCACAAAATAGGCAAAAAACGAATAAACATGCAAAGTTCAACGAGCTCCTGCGGCCATGTTTTTTGACGAATCAAATTTCTTTAAACAACTTTTTCAGGGGAGCCTTCAAAGGTCATCCCTGTGAAATTTTTTGAAAATCTGATGAGCGGTTTCTGACAAGAAGATTTTTAAAGGTTTTTACCATATATGGTCATGGCGGCCATCTTGGTTATGCGATCAAATTTTTTTTAACAATTCTTTTGTCCCATGACCTAGGGATGCTCCACATGAAATTTAGTTGAAATTGGCTCAATGGTTTAGCAGAAGAAGATGTTTACAAATTGTTTACAGACAGACAGACGGACGGACGCCGGACGCTGAGTGATCACAATAGCTCATCTTGAGCTATCGCTCAGGTGAGCAAAAAAAAAAAATTAGGGGGGGGGGGGGAGGGGGGGAGGGGGGTAGGGCACCGGGGATGGTTTGGGTGGAGTCTATTGTGGTATGTCAGGTAAGAGTAGTTTTGTCAAAGTATCAATCAAATCTAATCATAAATAAAGAAGTTATGGCAATTTTAGCAAAATTTAATAATTTGACCTTGAGAGTCAAGGTCATTCAAAGGTCAAGGTAAAATTCAACTTGCCAGGTACAGTAACCTCATGATAGCATGAAAGTATTTGAAGTTTGAAAGCAAAAGCCTTGATACTTAAAAGTAAAGTGGATCGAAACACAAAATTTAACCATATATTCAAAGTTACTAAGTCAAAAAAGGGCCATAATTCCGTAACAATGACAACCAGAGTTATGCAACTTGTCCTTTTACTGTACCCTTAAGATAGTTTGTGAGTGATCCAAGTATGAAAGCAATATCTATGATACTTTAGGGGTAAAGTGGACGAAAACACAAATCTTAACCAAATTTTCAATTTTCTAAGTATAAAGGGCCCATAATTCCGTCCAAATGCCAGTCAGAGTTACATAACTTTGCCTGCACCGTCCCCTTATGATAGTTAATAAGTGTTGCAAGTATGAAAGCAATAGCTTTGATACTGTAGGAATAAAGTGGACCTAAACACAAAACTTAACCAAATTTTCAATTTTCTATGTATAAAAAGGGCACATAATTCTGTCAAAATGCCAGTCAGAGTTACATTACTTTGCCTGCACAGTCCCCTTATGATAGTTAGTAAGTGTTGCAAGTATGAAAGCAATAGCTTTGATACTTAAGGAATAAAATGGACCTAAACACAAAACTTAACCAAAATTTTCAATTTTCTAAGTATAAAAAGGGCACATAATTCTGTCAAAATGCACGCCAGAGTTATCTAACTTTGCCTGCCCAGTCCCCTCATGATAGTAAGTAAGTGTACCAAGTTTGAATGCAATAGCATTGATACTTTCTTAGAAAATTGGACCTAAACGCAAAACTTAACCAAAATTTTCAATTTTCTAAGTATAAAAAGGGCACATAATTCTGTCAAAATGCACGCCAGAGTTATCTAACTTTGCCTGCCCAGTCCCCTCATGATAGTAAGTAAGTGTACCAAGTTTGAATGCAATGGCATTGATACTTTCTGAGAAAAGTGGACCTAAACGCAAAACTTAACCGGACGCCGACGCCAAGGTGATGACAATAGCTCATAATTTAAAAAAAATAAAAATAGATGAGCTAATAAAATGAATTTTGTTTCACCAGCCATATCTGAAATGATGATATTCGGCAATATAATTATGGTATGTCAATAATTGATATTTAATGTGTTTTCAATAATTCCATGATAAGTACTAGTTTTGATTAAGTCGATAAGAATTATTTCACTATAATATTGATAAATTTATTAGGCGCTTTGATTTACGATTCTATTAACAATAAAAGTACTAACAGTACTGGTGTTACAATGCTTTTGAAGAGGATGGATATAAAAGCATCTATATAAGTTTATCTACATCACTACAACTGTGTATGTGGATACAAAAATTTTGGGTATGAAAAAATTATGCCAAAAAAAAAATTGGGGTATTAAAAAAAATTGGGTACTCAGAGCTCCAGATAAGCATCGTTTTATCGTTATTACGAATTGTTTTTAAAGAAAAATGAAAAGAAAATCAAAATCCATCGTATCAAAACGAATTGAGACAGACGGTTCTGAATTATGACCGGCCGTTTGATTGTATGGAACTTCTGAGTTCTGTGCAGCGAAAGTTAAATGATAACGAGATATCCGATACCGGATCCGTGAATTAGTTGATTGTAACCAATAATATTCACATTTCAGTTTCAGCTCTTCTATTTACAAACTTAAACATGGCGGCTGCAAAGCGTGGATGAGTTCTAAAGAAACTTCATTCTGCGACAGCGCCAAGTACATTGTATACTTGGTTTCATTTCGTGGAGAGAACAAAGTCCAAAGTCTATTGTTGGCAGTCTATTATCTTATATGGTGCCAAAAGCGGTTGATAAGGTGGAATGGACGATCTCCAAACCCAAACATTGCGGTATCACTCAAAAACAGATCTTGGCATGGAAAAATGACTTGCCCTGGGTACAGATTGATGCCTATATTCATTTGAAATGTTCTTCCTGTATTAAACACAATGTGGCGTCTGTCTGGGCAAGAGAGGGCTTTTAAATCCAGAAAAGGACCGCTATGCACACAGCAGCTCATGCAAAGTTCAATGGCTTTAAAAGTTTAGTTTATTATATATATTTTTCATTATAAGAAAAAAAACTAATTTAAAATGATGAATTTTGGAAACAAATTAATAGCGAAAAAAATCTTGTAGTGAAAACTAAATGACTTAAAACCTTATCTGGAGATCTGGGTACGAATAAAAAAGTGGGTACAATTTTTTTTTTTTTAAGCACAAGTTAGCTTTCATTACAAACAAATGTCCTTTATTTGTTTAAAAAAATATGGCATGAAATCCCAACTCATGTCATTTCCGTTAAGTCATTACAATTTTCAACGCTTACAAACAATTATTCATAATATATTTTGTTATTAAATTTATTTAATTCATTTACTCCTCAACAAAAATGAAGGTAGCAGTGTTTGTACAGGTAGTTGTTTAATTGTAAGTTAAAGTGATAAAACAATCGTACAATCAATACCATGGTTTATCACTAGCGATCTACACATGGTCTTAAACCACAAACAATAAGACAGACAGTCAACTGCTCAAATTTGTCTAAACTCTTCAGATGTATCAACAGATACATTAGAAAACATTAATCAGGTTTGTTACACACTGAAAGTTTTCAATAACAGAAAACTGCTTTCAAGTATAGACACTTTTTTTTAGAGATCTGATATCATATAATGATTTTTTGCTCATTCATGAATAATCAAAACTGCGAGTTCTACAACAATTGATAAGCATTTTAGCATTACCATGCTTTTCTACTCGATACATAAGAAAATAATCAAATTAATCACTAACAATAATATTTGTTAGCATGAAGTAATTTCATTACTAATTTATAATGATGATCAATATCAGATGGCAAATTTTTCGTTCAAATTTTGGTCCGGTTGGGGAATCCATTCCCAATTGAAATTGAAAACTAAATAAACAACTCTTACTCATAGCATTCAAGTGTTCATGGAAGTGTGCATCACATGATTTACATCTACACTCTACTCACTATTTTTGGGGTAGGGGTACATTTTTTTTAACATAACATTATAACTACCTTGTAGTCATTTTTATGCCCCCCTTCAAAGAAGAGGGGGTATATTGTTTTGCTCATGTCGGTCTGTCTGTCCGTATGTATGTCCTTCCACCAGATGGTTTCCGGATGATAACTCAAAAAGCTTAGGCCTAGGATCATGAAACTTCATAGGTACATTGATCATGACTTGCAGATGACCCCTATTGATTTTGAGGTCACTAGGTCAAGCTGACCCGAAATAGTAAAATGGTTTCCGGATGATAACTCAAGAACGCTTAGGCCTAGAATCATGAAACTTCATAGGTACATTGATCATGACTTGCAGATGACCCCTATAGATTTTCAGGTCAAAGGTCAAGGTGACCTGAAATAGTAAAATGGTTTCCGGATGATAACTCAAGAACGTTAGGCCTAGGATCATGACACTTCATAGGTACATTGATCATGACTCGCAGATGACCCCTATTGATTTTGAGGTCACTAGGTCAAAGGTCAAGGTCATGTTGACCCAAAATACTAAAATGGTTTCCGGATGATAACTCAAGAACGCTTGGGTCTAGGATCATGAAACTTCATAGGTACATTGATCATGACTCGCAATTGACCCCTAGTGATTTTTAGGTCACTAGGTCAAAGGTCACGGTGACCTGAAATAGTAAAATGGTTTCCGGATGATAAATCAAGAACGCTTATGCCTAGGATCTTGAAACTTCATAGGTACATTGATCACGACTCTCAGATGACCCCTATTGATTTTCAGGTCACAAGGTCAAAGGTCACGGTGACCCGAAATAGTAAAATGTTTCTGGATGATAACTCATGAACACTTATGCCTAGGATCATGAAACTTCATAGGTACATTGATCTCGCAGATGACCCCTTTTGATTTTCAGGTCACTAGGTCAAGGTGACTCAACTTAAAAAAATTGTTTCCGGATGATAACTCAAGAACCCTTACATGAATCTTCATAGGTACATTGATCATGACTCCCAGATGACCCCTATTAAATTTCAGGTCACTAGGTCAAAGGTCAAGGTGACTTGACACAGTAAAATGGTTTCGGGATGATAACTCAAGAATGCTTATGCCTAGGATCATGAAACTTCATAGGTACATGTACATTGATCATGACTCACAGATGACCCCTATTGATTTTCAGGTCACTAGGATAAAGGTCAAGGTCACAGCGAAAACAGCCAAGCTAATAACCAAAAACATAATAGTGGTTTTTCTGCCTATTTTGGGAAAAGGAATCTGATCAAATTGGGAATTTTTTATCGATAAAATTGTCCATTTTGGGAATTTTTGCTTCGATAAAACGGCTCAATTTGGGAAAACATTGGGAATTTATCATGCTTAAATAAGTCAGTGGTTTAACAAATAAATTTGTTTTTATTTGTTATTTTGTCTTCTTTATATAAACAGATGCAATATTGGGCATGTTCAACGTTTATTCAAGTACTGCAGTTTTGTTTTTCAGTTACAGTTACACTCTGAGATAAGAACTGTGCAGTCAAAAACTTACAGAAGATATTTTTTACCAAAACAAACACTGGTTAGTCACACAAGTTACAGCATAATTTTTCTCTGCTTTCTGTTTTTGAAAGCATCACAAAGCTCCTCCAATGTTTTGTCATTCAGATCTAGACTCTTTCAATGCAGGTAAGCATCAGATGAGTAAGTTTGATTTGTGTTAATGTGCTGCGTAATGGGGAGCACATCAGGTTCATGGTGCTGAATCCTCGCTCAACCACAGAAGTACTTGTTGGTATGATACACATCAGCTGGACATTAATAATCTAATAATCATAAGTCATAAGACACTTCTTTCTACAAAAAAAAAAAAAAAAAAAAAAATTTTTTGGGGGGGGAAGGGGAAATTGGGATTTTTTTTTTATAATTTCGGTTTGGGATCGGGTCTGTTTGCTTTGGGAACGCCTCCGTTTTCTGGAGGTGCAGACAGTGCTGAAAAAACCCTGCATACTTAAATTCAAAATAAAGCACACAAAACATAAATACAAATTTAAGAACGTAATTCCCGTAAAAAACCTTGCGTCATGAAACCCAATTCTTATGAACACAGGGCATATTTTTTTAACCGGCTATTTTCCGTACAAAAAGTACCTGATAGTTTATATGACGTCCTATGAAAAAAAGAAGGCAGTCTTTCCAGGGATTATCAATCTTTGGGGTATTATTGTAATTATTCGTAGATCCGTCCGATTTCAAGACTACTTTCATTTTCAAGGTATTCAACTCAAAATAACCCGAAAACGGGGTGCATCGCTTTAAACAGCCATAACTTCATCAATTGTGCAGCGATTTTCATGAACTCGGAAGACTAAAAACTGGCAATCCCACAAAACTAAACAACAACTTTTCTTTCGTTTTCTTTGTGATAGTAAAATTTTGATAAATTATATTTCAAAGATAATAACACATACATTAATTTGATTATAATTATAAGTGGTGTAGACCGGGATCAAGCAACTGGGCGACTTGGGCGATTATATCGCCTTGGCTTCCCTTTAATTGCCCGGATCAAAAGCACCGGCGATATCACTTCGCCCTAAAATCTGGCAATTATCATATAGCGCTATCTAAGTGGCTTCTGTTTATTACCCAATACACGCCAAAGTCAATCAACTGACCGAATCGACGAAACTCCGCCCCCTGGCTTAATAAATTACCAATTCAAAATTGATAAGCAACCATTCACAGCGCTCGTCATTTGGGTATTCGGCAGGAATCTCTTGACCAAGCAGTGTGTATTCACTGAAGCGTGTAAGTGTTACAAACGGTGTTTTTACTGCTATTGTCAAGTTTTATGGGGGGGTTATTATCGGATGAACTCTCACCGCGATAAAAAATTATAACGATTATTGATGACTGTCAATACCACGGGCCTGGCAAAAGCATTTAACAAAAACAATTTCTCCACAAAAACACATGAAATCTTGTTTCAACAGGAATTTGTGAGCATTTCTGTTTAATAGTTTCATTATTATAATATTTTGGGAAAGGTAAAATTTGATTAAGAAACCAACAATTTTGGAAATTAAAAGTATACCATTCACTCGTTGTACTATATTTCGGATATGTTAAAAATTCGGACATTTAAAATTAGGGACATTTATGTGTTGGTTTGTTGTTGATAGTTTGTAAAATTATGTTTTATGATATTTCAGGCAGCTAGAATGGATGGTGGCAATTATCTGGGCCTTTCTGTCAAGAAATATGCGTGAAAAACATTCATTTATTTGAGCCTAGAAATCATCCACCACTTACAGAAAACGTTTTAACAACAGAAGCTGTCAAAGCTGATGTATATCATGTCCAAATGACCAAATATAAATGTTTAACAATATGAAGTGAGATGCTTTATTTTCTGATGTTTTCTCTTTCCCTTTCAAATGATGTAAATTGGTGTGATTCTATGTTTTAAATTAAATAGTTAATTTTGAAACATTTATGCAGCATACTGTTACATTGATGTTAACATTATTATATTATTTTGGTTATCTGTGTTGTTTATCAAGATGAAAAAAGTTATTTATATACAAATAAAGCTTATTAAGACTTATGAAGGTATGACTTATGCAGGTACTTATAGTTTTTTTAATGTATTACCATATTTTTTCAAGTGATAATACAGTCAATGACATTAATGTAATGTAGTAAGGTTTCTTTTAATAATCGTCCTAAATAATTGTTCATATTAATAAGGTTGGAATAACAGACAGTTTTCACACTGCGAAAAAGTGGCAACAACTTTTTTGGGGCCAGTGAAACCCCTAGGTCATGGTTCACAATGGTCCATTGGTGATCGCAAAAGATCCACTTCTCCCTAAAACTGCCTCACTTTTCACTTTCCAGAGCTGAGGGAGAAGTGACTTCTCCCAAAAATTGGAGTCTAGCTTGATCCCTGGTAGATAGTGTTATTGTTCATAAGCGAACGAAAGTGTAAGAGGTGCATTTGATCAATTATAAAACAAAGCCCTAAAAGCGGAATACATTACAATTTGTAAATATTGTAGTTATTTTATTTTCCATTGATTGAACTATCGTTTCGTTTACATCCAATGACATTATCATAAAGTTTAGCATACATATGAAAAATAAGAACTGCATATTAAGCAAATTAAACTGTCTTTGTGTGCACTCTCTTTACTGGCGATAATTAAGGAGTGATAACAATCTAGCATTTTATGATAAATAAATCTATATATTAATTTATTTTACCCAAGTATTTTTTACCCTTTTGTTGTTTGCTTGTTTTCATGATGTTGTTTCGTACACTACAGTAACGTACAATCATAACACGTAATAGCCAAGTTTACATTTTTATGGTACTCGTTAAATACGTTAATTGTGTAGCAGTGAGATTGCACAATATTTGTAATTTATAGTTATAAAACACTGTATTATTATGATTTAACTGGCTAATATATACACTAGTTCCTGCTAATCCATTTCGGACAAATATCTTCATTTTTTAAATATGTTAACATATTTTATTAAAGCAACTGTTTTTTGTTTTGGCTTTACAATTTTGCTAAGATGATCGCTCAATATGCCAAGAGATGACATGGAGTTATCATAAATGTTGTTTTATGACCAGACACTTGTATGCCATATGTGGTTTATGCAGGGACCCAAATAGGTCCCTGGATTTATGACACCATGTGTTCTTTGTAATTGTTTGGACAGTATCCGATCATAACGAGATAATCGGAATATGATAAACAAAGGTGCAATAAAACACCGGGTTAAAAACGCTGAAACAAAGAGTGTCAAAATTGGTGTGAATAATTAAATAAAAACAATTACATTTATCAAGAAAATTCATTTAATGTGTAACAAGGTAAGTTTTTACAGGCATAAATATTCAAATAAGTTACTATATGATGCGTACATAAAGTCGTTCTATTTGCTTTTGTTTACATCCTTATTTGTGTTCAATAAATTTGATTTATTCTGAAAGAATTTCAATATCTGAGAATGTTTAATCTGAAAAAAGATCTCGAAGATGTGCCAAAAAGAGATTTTTATGGTAACCACATATACCGAGCTTGTACATGTATATTGTGTTCCACTCCCGAGTTCGTTTATAGTAAAAAACTAATAATAACAACAATATAATCGTTCCAAAAATGCATTTCCTTGCACACTTATGTTTTATTCAGACACAATTAGTAAATTTATATTTGATAAAGTGCATGATTATCAATAAAAACAATGATTATTTCAACCTTCTCTATATGCGCTTATATGAATTTCACCTCTTTTTGCCAACTAGTGGACGGAGTCTAATATTTGCACGTACGCGTGACGTCACTCGTCAACTGGTCTATTCAACTCAAAATGACCGGAAAACGGGGTGTATCACTTTAAACAGCAATAACTTCATCAATTGTGCAATGATTTTCACAAACTTGGTCTTATTCAGCGCAAAAATGAATGAACTTTGATCAGAAATTCAGTAATTGATTGTGTTATGTACAGGTACCTTTTTGAATTCCATTTGTATAAAAAATATAGTTAACTTTGTAGATTTTTATTATATTATATATATGTTATTCCCTAAATTACCCACTGGAGTTAAAAAACCGGGGATAAAACCCCCAATTAAGCTCAAAAGTAGGGGGTGAAAATGTTAGCTAAAACTCTATTGAATTTGCAAAAAACCATATTGTTGTCAAAAACAGGGGGTGAATTACCCAATATACCCAAAAGTTATCTATAACCATGTAATTGTCTAAATAATAAACTTGTTTTTAAGTGGTAAATTGAGATTAAGAGAATTGAAAATATGAAGGATCATATGGATCATCACGACTGTTTTCAATTGAACTTATAGCAGAACTCTAGATTAGGTAAGCATTGAAGGGGTCTTAAAGTGGGTAATACACCTCATAAAATCCTTTGTCATTGGTGCTCATTAGAATCACATCATGAAGACGATACTAATGCGTTACTACACAATTTAAAAGAGATTTGAAAACTCCCTTTATATTGAGCTTTACACTTCCCTTTCCCTTTAATTATCATTTTCCAAAGGGATAAGAACATGTTTTGGTGATTTGTTTTTAATTCACGTCAGTACATACATTTTTATTTAAATGCCTGCTTACTATAGCAGTATTCCACAGCGAATTCTGCATTTCTGATTCACTAAATAAAGTGTGTTTTATCTGGTAAAGTGTTGAGTTTATCTGGAATCGAAGTGCCATTGTCTTTGAGATGATCGGTAAATGAAGTGTCCATGAAAATTTGGCATCCGACACTTTAAACATTTGAATTTCCTCAAATACGTTATTCAACTAAAATTTAACATGTTGTAACATTAATGGACATATTGATCTTTTATTTCGATTAGTTGGCAAGTTCTTGATTTATTTCCAAGTATGTTTATTGTGTTGAAATACGTACTGATCATCGAATTCATGACGATAATCAGTGAAATTTTATCTCTTTTTTTTTATAATCCACTGTTTTTTTCACGACTTTCTTGCTCAGCAATACAAAGTACTATACCATTAATCGGACCAAACAATTTTACGTGTCTGAAAACCAAATGTACAAAACATAAATGCAAAAAAGCTTAAGAACTCAACTCTTGCGCGTGGCTTTTGTTGTAATCTGGTATCGAAGTGCCATCTGTTATCAAAGTATCCGCATACCCGGCGTGATAGTCCTGCTTCTCTAATATCTAGATTATATACAGTAAAACCTCCCATTTCTACTCTTTAAAAGTCCATGTTCAGCAATATTCTCTCATATGCAGCCAGCTGCAAGTCTTCTGTCCAAACAACAAAATTGACATGTGTATTGCTTGTGATAAAAAGACCAATTAATTGCACCTTAGACCTAGTGTCAAAAACTTGGAATAGCGGATTAATGATGCGTGAAATTAGTGAAGATGGTCGAAAATTTTGCAAACTGTGTTTATTGGCTAGGGAACTGTTCGATTGTGATGTACAAAATGTAGGGGAGTTAGTTAACATTGACTATGAGTTTTCAACCTGCGACTCTGACATGACTGAATGGGATAAGCCGGCAACTGAACTTTTAAATCAGGGTTATGACAACAGTGAAGACAAACTAGCGCAGTGTGTCAGTGTTAGTAGACCAGTGTCTTTGGATGATCCTTGTGAGTCCTGTCACAAAATGAAGTAGTTTGCATTTCAAAATGGAAGTGAGGGCATGCTCAAGTTTGCTATGGATTCTGATGACATTTTAGTGGAGATGCGTTTACAATAACAACAAAACAAATGTCTATAAAATATTTCTTTGTTTAGAAAATGTCCTGAAAAAAAAAGAAGAAATGCTTGCTAAAAGCTTTATCTCTTTCTTTTCAAAATAATTTTTACATGCCCTCAGTCTTCGAATTAGCCTATAAACCCGAGTCGATTCTTGGGCCGGTCGGTCAATCTTAAATGCTTATAAAATAGCCCGACCATTCGATTAAATATTTGAGCGTCATGTAAATAACATGATTTATACGCGTTTTTAAGAGGCACGATTAGATTCACTATTAAAATGCCTAAAATGACGTTATTAAAGAATTGCATGAACACAAGCGGCCGCCATTTTTCTAAACTGTCATGTAAACATCCAGGTATGTTGCTATTTAAAGTAATGATGCAATTGACGCCCAATCGAGATGGGGTTATTTAAACTGAACACGCGTAGATCACGTTCCGGGATGTTCGCGCATCGGGCACTTCGTAATGTTTTAAAATAATGACCAATCTAGAAGCGTATTTAATTTTAGAAGCGTTTTCCGAAAATGTATTTATAATTCATGAAAAATGAACGAAGTAATTTTTCAATAAAAATAAGAGTCTGTAAGGGAAATTGTACGCACTGGGTTAAAAACAAATTGATCCTTCTTACAGTTAGATTTCCATGTGTTTTAATCAATTATTCTTGCGTATAAGAAGACATTTTTACAACTAATTATTAATCATGGTAGTACAGGGGTCTCGCGAGTGGGCGAAATGGGCGATTTCTTCGCCAAATTAATCTTCACTTCGCACATTAATTTCATGAAGGCGAAGTGACTTCTCCTACTTTAAATGATTTACTTTGTGCCAAACATTGGCCAATTAAAATTAAAATCAATTTGATGTAGAGAATTGGACACAGGAGGATTCTCAGCCATTAGTGCCCCATGTACAGGTCATGCAAAGTTGAACATTCAAAAGAACAGTCAGGAGCTATTACACTTCTTGAAATTGTTAATAAATGATGCCTTGATTAATTGCGTTCTGCTGGCTACCAATAACTATGATTAAGCTATGTTAAATAGCCCGTTAAAACAATACTAAGGAATGATCAAATGGGAAGATAGCACTGGCAATAAATATGGGGCTCATATACAGGTCAGATTTGGAATCTCTGCTGTAAAATGAGATTTTAAATGAATTTTTTATTTAAAACAAATATTTGTAACAAAATATGAATTTGATTTAATGTTGAATTGCTTAAAATTAACAAGGAAGTAAAAAGATTCTGAACAGTACTGGCTTGTTACAATTTAAGTTTATTTGATACACCTGTTAAGGAAAAAAAAGTAATTAAAAGTACAATCATAATCAACAATCATTGAGAAATAAGGAAAATGTTGGTTTTATACACTTAAAATGTCTTATTGTATAAAACAATAGAAGAGTTGATTGAAAGCTGAACAGAAGCCACTAAGTTGCTGCAAAGTATACGTAAAACTAAGATCTATGACCAAAATGTACCATTTCTCCCAAATATGTTACCAATTCTCCCTATTTTGGCTTTAGGGAGAAGTGACTTCTCCTTAAATTTTGAGCCTAGCTAGACCCCTGTAGTACTTTCGTTTATTCTGTAATCTCGTTCTGCTACTTGACCTACTTTGCTACTATAATCTGTTTACGAATATACAATACTTTTCACGGTTGACACAAGCTTATCAAAACATCGGGAGTAAATTAAAGAAGCAGACATTGTCACTTGGTAGATTGGGCAATTAACACACCCATTGGCCTTTTGTTCTGAAGCCACATGCCGACAATTCAGAAAATCACCGGCGATTGTCCTAGTAATTATACGATAATAATCTGTTATTTTAATAGGCTGATGTATTTTTGAAGTTCTTCGGATATTTTTTAAACATGATAATAATTCAATTTGCTTTAAAATAAAACCAAACACCGGTCAAACTGATTAATGGAATCATTTAATGAGAACATGTTTAACAAGGCTATTGTCAAGCAATATGGTCCCCTACCGGCTCCACCATTGTCAGAAATTCCACCATTTTCAGATTTTTTTTTTGTTTTTTGGTTGCCATAGCAACCACAATTTTTGACGTAGGAACAAAATAAAATGACATGCACAATGTCCATATTGCCATCTATCTATGTTGCAAGTTTCATGAAAAAATATTTAAAAATTTTAATGTTATCACAGGATCCAGAAAACCACCATTTTCAGCAGTATTTCTAGTTTATTTGTTGCCATAGCAACCAGAATTTTTAATGTAGGAACAAAATGAAATGATGTGCATAATGTCCACCTTGCCATCTATCCATGTTTCAAGTTTCATGAAAAAATATTTAGAACTTTTAAAGTTATCGCAGGATCCAGAAAAATGTGACAGACTGACAGACAGACTCACGGACACACAGAGCGCAAACCGTAAGTCCCCTCCGGTGAAACCGGTAGGGGACAATAATAAAGTTACAATAAACAGCATAATTATCTGGTGCATTTTGTATAATATGCATTTCAAAAGGAAACAGAATACCCTTTATTACTGTAATCACATGCATCTGTTTTTACTAATGGAAGTAGATTTTCTGATTGATAATAACTATTTTGGTGTTCCTGGCCAAAAAAGTCATAAAATTTAAATTATATTGACCTCTTCGGGCTATTGAACATGTCTTCGGGCTATTCAAAATTTCATCTGATTAGCCGAAGGGCTATTTGGCTAAAATATTTAGCATGAAGACTGTGCCCTTAATGAGAAAACAACTTGAGAAAGGGAGAGCATTGTGTGAGCATTTCCCTTATCCAAATTGATGTATCTTATTGAAACAAACATGTAAGCAACTTTGAAAGAGAAGAAAATGTTGTCATCTTTTATTACTTTTTATTCCCACGCTTTATGAAAAGCTTGGGGATATTGTGGTTATCTCCGCTGTCTGTCCGTCTGTCCTGGCCACTATCTCCTCCTACACTAAAAGCACTAGAACCTTGAAACGTACACACATGGTAGCTATGAGTGCACTATTTGTAATTTTGATCTGACCCCTGGGTCAAAAATTATGGTGGTTGGGATGGGGCCGGGTCAGAGATTTTCACTCATTTTTTATGTTATTTTGCATGAACTTCTTCATTTCTACACCGAGTTACTTCAAACTGATACTGAACATCTCTTATGACAATACGTTTGATCTAGAGCTGCAACAATACGCCAAAAAGCGTATTGCAATATATTGTCAGTTCAAAAACCCGTATTGCAATATATCGCAATATATTGCAAACTTGTACCAAAATTATAACTCGCCAATTACCCGATAATCCCCTATATTCCAGTTTTAAAGCAAATTCTGGTCAATATTTATTATAAACGTGCCCGAGAATAATACGAAACACAAACATTTGCCAATTATTCTTAAGTATCAAATACATTTTGGCATTTGTTACCCTCGGGTATTTAAAGATGTGATGAAATAACATCCAATCAGGCCTTTTTTTTTCCACTGAACACGCATAAATCGCCTGACATGATGTTCCCGTTTATATACAGCACAAAATACACCCACACTTTCCATGCGATGTTCTGCATGTCTGCATAATTTTCCAGCGCTTTTTATTGAGACAAAGGATAAAACACTTTTTTATTGTCGCGTTAGCATTACAATTCGGAAGCCTGTTTCCGAAATTCTGATTACAAATTTAATTATGCTCATTTCAGAATCAAACGAAACATTAACACTTGTGCGTTAATAATTCAACAATAATTCGTTCAAAAGCATCACACGAATGCTCCCATGTAACAACGCCACTCCATATAATAGACTTTTTAGAATGCTATTTTTACGTAATTTATTTTTACTAAATACCGCTTTGTTTTGTATACCTTGATATCATTATTTAAGATGGCTTTTCTGGACGAAATGTAGTTGAAATTTTGTTAAATGTTCGTACCGGTATGATGAAAATCGTATCGCAATACAATATGCGGATTGCGTATTGCGATATATACCGGTATATTGTTGCAGCACTAGTTTGATCTTAACTATGCATGGCCCCAATACCAACCCTGGGGCGCCCCGCCAACATAGACTACATCCACCCAAAATTGCCTTGTACTATAATTTCTTCATTTCTACACCGAATCACTTCAAATTGATACTGAACTTTTCTTATGACAATACGGTCAATCTCAACTATGCATGGCCCCATTACCAACCCTGGGGCGCCCCGCCCACATAGGCCACACCCACCCAAAATTGCCTTGTACTATAATTTCTTAATTTCTACACCGATTCACTTCTAATTGATACTGAACATCATTTATGAGTATACGGTCAATTTCAACTATGCATGGCCCCATTACCAACCCTGGGGCGCCCCGCCCACATAGGCCACACCCACCCAAAATTGCCTTTTACTATAACTTCTTCATTTCTACACCGATTCACTTGTAATTGATACTGAACTTCTCTTATGACAATACGGTCAATCTCAACTATGCATGGCCCCATTACGAACCCTGGGGCGCCCCTTGGTCAAACATGCGGCGTGGGGATACGCGTCGGCCTCTGCAGCGCCATTTCTAGTTTAAATATTAATTTATCCTTTTTTAAGCCCTTAATATTTCTAACTTTTTTGTTTAAATTCATATGCACAGTATATACATTTGTCATACATGTGCTAAACATTAAATGTGCTACTTTATATTGGAATTTAGAATAAAACAGTATTGGATACCTTTTAATTTTGCTCAGCTGACCCTCAATTTCCTTAAATTGTGCTGATGTATCAGGTTAAGTTATATTTAAAGGTTATTTTATTTTATTTTTTTTTGTTCAATTGGGAAAAAAAACAACCAGATTTGCATTGGGAATGGGGCCGATATTCAGACCCGTGGCAGAGGTCGGAAAAGGTCTGGTACCCTATCTGCATAGTGTAATGTTAGCAAATCAATGTGAATGAGCAGAGAGGACATCAGTTAAAGATTTAAAAAACTTTTTAGGAAGAAAAGATCCTTTTTTAATTAACTTTTGATTCTGATGCTGGAAAAAGTAAACAAGGCATCTATAGCCCTGTCCAAAAATCACATATCTTGTTACAGTTTATAAAAAAGAAAATGTGCAAAATAATGTACCAGGTTTTTGCGGTTTGACAGCAGGAGGCTTGATAGAAGAAGTCTTGGTAATAGCACCACTTCGGATATTTGAGCCACTTCTGCTTGTACCCAACTTCAAACTTCCAGTGGTAGTGTTTAAACTGCTAGAACTAAGGGATGGTTTCAACTTCTGTGGCCTTGGAACAGATGCCGGTGGTTTATTTTCACCCCCAGAAAACCTCTGTCGCTTTGAAGAAGGGGCCTTTAATGTATAAAATGATTGAATTTAACACTGAAAAGCAATAAAGATATATTGAATATCCTTAATTCATAAGGTAATAAACTTTTATCTTCATGGCGATTTCTCCAAATGGTGTTTTGAATTGCACACGTTTTTTTTTAAGGTAAGACTATCTATAAATTAATATACTTAATGCAAGTAGATAACAAAGAGAACCGCCTTGCGGATGCAGACCGCTCATCTATTTTTCTTTTTAAAGGTGTAGGGACCTATCTCAATTTCAATTACAAGTAAGGAAGGGGTGGAGTGGAGAGGGATGTATAGTGTGGGAGGGGTGTCAATTATTACATTATCTTCCAAAAATGCTAAAAAAATGCAAACAAAAATTATTATTTTTTTTGGGGGGGGGGGGGGGGGGGGATTCTTGTGCGGGATGGTTGGATGGTATTTCAAAACTAAATTAATAAAAATAAATATTTGTGTTTTTTAACCATGTTTCAAAAACAAAAACAAGAGATGTGTTTGTCAGAAACACAATGCCCCCTATTGCGCCGCTGTGATTTTTATTTTATTTTTAACTTTGACCTAGAAGGATGACCTTGACCTTGAACTTCCACTAGTCAAAATGTGCAGCTTTATGAGAACGCCGCTTTGAAATTATTATTTTTTGACCTTTGACCTTTAAGGATGACCTTGACCTCAGGTTTTTTTCCCAACTTTTTGGGAAGATAGCCCATGGCTTTGGAATTGGGAATTTTATCTGCATTTTCATGAAATTGGGAAAATAAATTCATTAGCCTTTTTTCCACATGAAAAGTCCACTGATTCATTCAAATTAAAAGAACAAAATCATATAATACTTTGTTAGATGTAATTGAATTGAAATGAGATAAAATACCATTAGACTTCTTTTTTTTTGGGGGGGGGGGGGGGGGGATTTTTTGCCACTTTTGGGGAAAAAAGTATACTTTTTGGGATTGGGAACATAGCCGAATTCCGG
The DNA here is from genome assembly GCF_020536995.1 of Dreissena polymorpha. NCBI lineage: Eukaryota > Metazoa > Mollusca > Bivalvia > Myida > Dreissenidae > Dreissena > Dreissena polymorpha. Next base: position 153,529,178 of record NC_068355.1, read on the forward strand.
CTTTAAAATCGGGCCAAAAAAAACCTGGACCTTGAAGGATGACCTAAAACTTCCACCTCTCAAAATGTGCAGCTTCATGATAACGCCGCTTTGAAATTATTTTTTTTACCTTCGACCTTGAAGGGTGACCTTGACCTTGAAGGATGACCTTGAACTTGAACTTCCACCACTCAAAATGTGCAGCTTCATGAGCACGCAGCTTTAATTTAAATATTTTTTTTTTACCTTTGACCTTGAAGGAAGACCTTGACCTTGAAGGATGACCTTGACCTTGAACTTCCACCACTCAAAATGTGCAGTTTCATGAAAACGCCTCTTTGAATTTTTTTTACCTTGAAGGATGACCTTGACCTTGAACATCCACCACTCAAAATGTGCAGCTTCATGAGATACACATGCATGCCAAATATCAAGTTGCTTTCTTCAAAATTAAAAAAGTTATGGCCAATATTAAAGTTTTCGGACTGACAGACGCCATATATTTGACATTTGACCTTAAAGGATGACCTTGACATTCACCTTTCACCACTCAAAATGTTCAGCTTCATGAGATACACATGCATGCCAAATATCAAGTTGCTATCTTCAATATTGAAATAGTTATGGCCAATGTTAAAGTTTTCAGACGGACAGATGCCATAAATTTGACATTTGACCTTGAAGGATGACCTTGACCTTTCACCACTCAAAATGTGCAGCTCCATGAGATACACATGTATGCCAAATATCAAGGTGCTATCTTCAATAGTGAAAAAGTTATGGCCAATGTTAAAGTTTTTTCGGACAGACGGACAGACTGACTGCAGTGATTTTTTTGGCTCAAAATTACCGCCAATTTTTGGCTGCTTCCCAATCGCAAAATTCCACCTCTTTTCTAAAAAATCTGACCAAAATTTCCCCCAAAAAAGCCAAATTAAAAAAAAAACCACAAAAATTTATGAAAGAAGTCTCTTATGACTTAATTATGATTTCTTAACTCTAGATCTCAACTTTATTTTTTAAACATCCTACAAGATATATAACTTTAAATTAGTCCTTTTTGTCGATAAACAATTTCAAAATTTGACACTTTTATTGATTAAATAAAATCCCAATTTAACCAGACTCCTTTTCTCAAAATGACTAGAAACCCCCCGGAACATGCACTTAAAAACAATATAAATTCTGTTACTTATAATCATATTTATATATTTGCTTAATTTTTCCAATTTTCATGGTTTATCGCGCTATTTTTCCCAATTTCACTGTTTATCGCGCTAATTTTCCTAATTAAAATGGCGCAGGCTGTAACAAATAAAAGCAAAAAATCACTGGACTGACATACTGACAGACAGTTCAACTGCTATACGCCACCCTACCGGGGACATAAACTTTTTTGGGGGTGAGGGGGGGGGGGGGGGGGGGGGTATAGTGTGAGGGTGTGGTGGTCATTTATAAGAAAAAATAGGGGGGGGGGGAATTTTGGGGAGGGGGCGTGGGGGATGGTCTGGGTGGAGTCTATTGTGGTATATCAGGTAATAGTTGTTTTTTCAAAGTATCAATCAAATCTAATCATTAATAAAGAAGTTATGGCTATTTTAGCAAAATTTAATAATTTGACCTTGAAGGTCAAGGTCATTCAAAGGTCAAGGTAAAATTCAACTTGCCAGGTACAGTACCCTCATGCAAGCATGAAAGTATTTGAAGTTTGAAAGCAATAGCTTTGATACTTTAGAAGTAAAGTGGATCTAAACACAAAATGTAACCATATATTCAAAGTTACTAAGTCAAAAAAGGGCCATAATTCCGTAAAAATGACAACCAGGGTTATGCAATTTGTCCTTTACTGTCCCCTTATGATAGTGTGCGAGTGTTCCAAGTAGTCTGAAAGCAGTATCTATGATACTTTAGGGGTAAAGTGGACCAAAACACAAAACTTAACCAAATTTTCAAGTATAAAGGGCCCATAATTCTGTCAAAATGCCAGTCAGAGTTACATTACTTTGCCTGCACAGTCCCCTTATGATAGTTAGTAAGTGTTGCAAGTATGAAAGCAATAGCTTTGATACTTTAGAAAAAAAGTGGACCTAACACAAAACTTAACCAAATTTTCAATTTCTAAGTATAAAAAGGGCACATAATTCTGTCAAAATGCCAGTCAGAGCTACATAACTTTGCCTGAACAGTCCCCTTATGATAGTTAGCAAGTGTTGCAAGTATGAAAGCAATAGCTTTGATACTTAAGGAATAAAATGGTCTTAAACACAAAACTTAACCAAAATTTTCAATTTTCTAAGTATAAATAGGGCACATAATTATGTCAAAATGCAAGCCAGAGTTATCTTACTTTGCCTGCCCAGTCCCCTCATGATAATAAGTAAGTGTACCAAGTTTGAATGCAATAGCATTGATACTTTATGAGAAAAGTGGACCTAAACGCAAAACTTAACCGGACCCCGACGCCAAGGTGATGACAATACAAAAAATTCCAAAAAAATAGATGAGCTAAAAACAGGCAATTTAACATGAAAAATGTACACAGTAAAATACTGAATAAGAGACAGACTTTCAACTATGTCTGGGACAGACACAATTTCAGGGTGAGGTTTGGAAATCAGGATTTTTCAGCAAAAATTCCTTTGGATGAAACTGACTAGTGCTGCAACAATACGCCAAAAACCGTATTGCAAGTTCAAAAACCCGTATTGCAATATATCGCAATATATTGCTAACTTGTACCAAAATTATAACTTGCCAATTACCCAATAATCCCATAAATTCCAATTTTAAAGCAAATTCTGGTAAATATTTACTATAAATGTGCTCAAGAATAATAAGAAACACAAACATTTGCAAATGTTCTTAAGTATCAAATACATTTTTGCAATTGTTACTATTTAAAGATGTGATGAAATAACGTCCAACCGGGACGTTTTTTCCACTAAACACGCGTAATTCAGCTGACGTGATGTTCCCGTTTTTATACAACACAAAATACACCCATACTTTCCATGCGACGTTCTACATGTCTGTATAATTTTCGCGCGCTTTTTATTGAGACAAAGGATAAAGCACTTTTTATTTGACGCTATAATTTTTTATTGTCGCGTTAGCATTCAAATTTGGAAGCGTGTTTCCGAAATTCGGATTACAAATAATGCTCAAATCAGAATCGAACGAAACATTTACAGCTGTGCGCAATTAATTCAACGATAATCTGTTCAAAAGCATCGAATGAATGCTCCCATGTAACAACGCTACTCTGTATAATACACTTTTGAGAATGCTTTTTTTACGTAAAAAATAATTTACACTGCTTTGTTTTGTTTACCTTTTTATCATTATTTCGGATGGCTTTTCTGGACGAAAGGATGGCTTTTCTGGACGAAATGTGAATGAATTTTTGTAAAATTTTCGTACCGGTATGATGAAAATCATATCGCAATACAATATGCGGATTGCGTATTGCGATATATACCGATATACCGGTATATTGTTGCATTTATTTTTATAAACTAGACGTACAATTACGACTTTAATATCCCTTATACGCATTTACGAAAACAATCTGGCCGTACCGATACGTCCGCGAGGCGTGATTTGTTGGTCTCTAACCTAACGGCCCTATTTGTTTATTTAAATTACCGAAAAGTGTAGACTGGGTTCCGATATTATTGTCTATTATGTCGCGTGATTTCCAATAACTTGTAAACCTGTCAAAAACAATATGTATGCACGCAAGGGATGGCCGGCTAACTTTCGTTTTCAAAAAAGCACTTTGATGTCATATAATGGCTACATACGGTCTTCTAACTATCCTGATATTCAATATGTCAACCAAGAAAAAGACATTGTCGCCCCGATATTAAACAATTTGATTGCATCTGTGGCTACTTTGCAACTTTGACAGTTAACTGCTAAAGCAACCATTCTTTTGAAATGAGACAGTGACATTAGTGTTCATTTACTTAGCTTACTAGTTGGCTTGTGTTTTCTTGTCAAGAAAAATGAAGAAATAGTATTTAGTCATGCGTTTTAATGTGTAGTTTTATTTGTATAATAATGCAGAATGGAAAACCTAATAAAGTTACTGAAGCTAAATATATTTAATATAATTGCTGCAAATGTTTCTGTAAAGTCAGTTATATACATTTCAATATACAAGAACACGGGTAGTACAGTACTACCTGTATTTTTGGATATGGTAGTACAGGTACTTATTGATTTTCAGCGTTACTCCTTTTCTTTCTGTCAGTGGCAGTACCGTTACTAATTTTACAAATCCTTATCTGGAGCTCTGCACCTGTATATGACACCTAATATGTCAACCCTGATCAGCCTGTGTTGACTTCACAGGCTAATTTGGGACGACACTTCACACATGCATTGAACCCTGTTTTCACAGAGGTATGCTTACATGCGGTATGAGTTACAATAACATACCTCCTCTGGACTGCAGCTACGTTTGACTGCTTGTGTGGCAGGCTTCTGCTGACAGGGCGTGGCATTCACAGAGGATGGAGGCCTCAACCTACTCACCCTTGGGAGCTGAATAAAAAGTGAAAATGGAAATATGATTGCAAGGTTTTTATGTTTGTATGTTTTGTTACGAAAAATGTAAACGTGTTAAAGTGTGGTAAGTATGTAAAAAAACTTAAACTTTCATGGATGCACACTTCTTTTATGAGTTTTTTTATCTGTGTAGTGTTTGATTTAAGTAACAATAAGGAGAATTCAGGACCCTAAATCCATTTTAGGGGAAGCGGATCGCTACCCATAGCAGGGGGAATTTTCGCGGCGTTTCCCTTTTGGGGGGATTTTTTACTTACTCTCTAATTATAACATTTGTACATGTTTGCACTATATTCATTGCTTTTTTCATAATTTAGTATGTTTGACAAGATTAAATTAAAATAGGATAGAGATATAATAATCATGAGACACATCTAAAAAAAAAAATTTTTTAGGGGGAATTTTTCCCCCAAAAAGGGGAAAAAAGTATACTTATCAGGGGGGGATGCGGCCGAATTTCGGCCGTGGATTTGACAAATTGAGGGCCCTGAGAATATAATGAGAGATGTTCCTAATGTACATTTTTTTATTTAGGTTTTTAACAATTAAACCAACAAGTATATAATGTATTATTTTATATTCATTCTTTATTTAAATGGATTTTTGCTGTATATCTGAAGACACATGCAATATTCAATGGGACTCCCTATAATATTTGTTCCTTTTGGACTCCTACTTTTTCCAAGTAACTTAGTTCTGAGTTCTAGGACTCTGAGACCCTGAAGCTTATCTGAGATGGGTTTTTTAGCTTAAAATTATACAGTCTATGCCTTGAGGAAGTTGAGGGAGGGGAAAAATAGAACAATAAACCATGCACTTGGGAAACATGAAGATAATAAAATCAATTATATATAACAGTGTTTCAATTGATTATATACTGTAAAGGTATAGAAATACGTCGGTATGAAATTTCGTGGTTTAATAAAAAACAACTACGTAATTCGTTGCCACGTTATTTAGTGGATTTCAAATTTTTGGGGAAGACTGAACGTCATAATAATTTAACTTTTATTAAATCAACAAGAGTAATAACGAAGCATAATCTGCTAATCTGTGTTTACAGCAAGACTTGAGGTTAATGTGCACTGAAGCATGAAAGAGTTGCCGATAATTGTCAATAAGAGCGATAAAGCAGCGCACTTGTTTGTCCCCGCTCGCTAATTGCCAAGTAAAAAGTCTTACCACTTATGATTGAACAAATTGTACAGCCATACACCTTAATATTTGATGATTTTTTCCGCAACAAACTGGAAAAAAATAGACAAATGTAAACAATCAGAATTGTCAAAACGCTCGCAGACATATTTTCGAATGGCGGCAAAATCCTGTCTGCGCGATCTGTCATCGGAAATTAGAACAAGTTTGCTTCTATAACAGATTGTCCACGATAAGTGATCTTGGTTTTTTGCGGAACTTAGCGAATTCTCAGATTAAAACATGTCATTTAGTGATCATGCTCGTCTGATTTTTGGGAGCCATAGCCAAAGCGCGATATATTGGACAGTACGATATACCGGTCCGCAATATATCGGCGTTGGCTTGCAGTGTATTGATTTGAAGGTATTTTATCAGGAAATAAGAAAACAATAAGGTTTATACATTTTAAGTCAAACTGTGAATTTAGTCTTGAAAATGACTCACTGCCACAGGTGTCAGTTCCAAAACAGACATGAAGTAAACCAGGGGCAGGGGTTTTTCTGCCTATTTTGGGAAAAGGAATCTGACCAATTGGAAATTTTTTATCGACAAAATTGTCCATTTTGGGAATTTTTGCTTCGATGAAACGGCTCATTTTGGGAAAACATTGTGAATTTTTTTGTGCTTAAAAACGTCAGTGGTATAACAAATAAATTTGTTTTTATTTGTTATTTTGTCTTCTTTATATAAAACCCATGCAATATTGGGCATGATCAACGTTTACAGTGTTTTTTTAATGGCAATTTTGGGGCTAATATTCAGCCCCATTCCCCTCAAAAAAAGAGTATATATTTTCCCCCCATTTTGTAAAAAAAATCCCCTCCAGAAGTTAAAAAAAAAAACAATTTTTTTTTTTTTTAGAAAGAACTGTCTCATAATCATGATAAATATATCTCAAATTTATTTCATAAACAACTAAAAAAGTATATAGCTATAATTTATATTATTTTGAATAATTATAAAGAGTTGTATTAAATAGTTTTTCCCAAATCAGTGGACTTTTCACATGAATTGCATTTTTCTCCCAAAAATGGCAAAGAAAAGACCTGATGTATCTATATTGTGTCAATATTTGTTGATAAAATCATTCCAATTTGGTCCATTTTATTGATAAAAAATGCTCAAATTTGCCATTTTATCGATTTGAAAGATGCCAATTAGACTCAAAATGGCTAAGAAAACTGAGACTGTACATGAAGGCTGAACTGTCTGAAACTTAAATGTTGAAAAAATCATTGATATATATTTTAATTTTAAGAAAAAGGACAAAGACATTCAGCTGTGAATATTATATTCATACAAACATGTGTATTAATATAATAAATATCATTACATATAAACAAGTGAATTTTTAATTTTCCCCTTTTCCTAAAAACGACGCATTTTTTCCCCTTTGGACAGGCCCGCCACCATTCCCCTATATTTGAAACAAGAAATATCTTTAAAAAAGATATACGGCGTTGATTTTGGTCGTTGTTTATGAACGATCAAAAGTTATCTCTATGAGATAAAAAGTAGCGGATGCCTTTTTTCTGCGCAGTTGTTAGCTTCATCATAAGCAAATCAATTACGGGGTGTTGCGCCAGATTTCGTGGCTTATTTTGCTTTATGTGAGATTATTACTCAGATATCTATATTTACAGAATAGAAAAACACAAGAAACATGAAAATAAACGAGTGCATATAGGTCAGCCGGCAATACTCGAATCTTATTTAATTGCATAATTATAGTATAGCGAATTATTGTGGTCATGCTTAATAAACTGGTCTAAATGGATAAATATTTCTAATTAATTTTATCAAAATTGGTCCTTATCATGCAAATTTTGAAACCATATTAAAAATCGATGATTGACATACCACAATAATATCGCCGAATATCTTTATTTAGTATCTTTCTGATCAAAACAGACTTCAAGTGCACAAAGTTTACGAGACGGCGTTTATATAAAGATTTCTGCAACTGACCGCAAACTGACCTTGATACCTTGCGGATTGGAATGCAATGCATTACAGTCACTACGTTATTGTCAGTAAGACACAATGATCGCAACCCCTTTTGCGAACTCCGGTGATGAACTGTATATAAACTCTGACTTTCACAAAATGACCGCGTATTGACCCGAAACCTCGCGGGTTGAAATGCAATGCAAGTAAGTACTAAATATGACAACATAGCCTTTAGTTAAACGCTTTTGCGCTGGTAATTCTCTGAAAATAAAAGGTGAACGCACAAACTGTATTTATGTCGAAAATTGATTGTAAAACTGTTCTATCTATTGGGCCTTTTCATTAGAGATAAAATTGTTTCATGCAGTAAAACAGTGTTACAAAGACGCGGATATGTTTCCAATGTTCTGGTGTTATACTCAAATCAGCCAATGGAATAAATGAAGTGTATTCATTCGTACCTAGCCGCGGGAAATTTTATTTGAGTATTATTGGACACTTACAAAGGTCAAGTCAGGGTGAAAAGCTGGCTTATTCAGCTTACGCCGAAAAAAACTCTGGTTTATTCAAGTACTGCAATTTTTTTTTCAGTTACAGGTACACTCTGAGATAAGAACTGTACAGTCAAAAACTTATAGCAGATATTTTTTACTGAAACAAACACACTGTTTAGTCACACAAGTTAAAAGACACTTCATTCTTAAAAAAATTTTTTTTTTTGGAATTTGGGATTTTTTTTTAAATTTCAGTTTGGGATTGGGTCCGTTTGCTTTGGGAGTGCCTCCGTTTTCCGGAGCCTAAGACAGTGCTGAAAAACCCCTGTTTTGAATGCTCTGAGCTTTTATATTAGTAGTACTGTACATATGTACGGCTCAAAGTTCTTCTTGTTAACCTATTTTTATATGTCAAAAATTTATGTCTCACGTATGTTTATAAAATCGAGTTCAATCAACCTAAAACATCGTTACAAACACAATACCTATTATTACCTATATCAATTTGCGGGTGAATTGTGGAGAAATACTCAAAACAAAAACTTTATATAATAAAGAGCTGCGCCATGAGCGCATGATACGCCCGTCGTTCGCCAATGAAGTAGTAAGGTAATAAATAACCCTTTGAATCATTTTTTTACTTCAGTTTATTTGTATTTGAATACATGGTTTATTTTATAAGTACATGAGCATGGAGCGCCGTCTCCTTGACATTCAACAAAGTCCCATAACTGTGGAACAACAATTCAGAATTCCGTCAAAAACGAAAGGGGATCAGGGTTTATCAATATTAAGATTGTGTTGAAATTTGAAAAAAATCCATCAAAGGATATTTGAGCTACGGTAGGACATTCAATGAAATAACGAAATTTTGACGAACAAAGTCCCATAACTCTGGAACGACAATTCAGAATTCCGTCAAAAACGAAAGGGGATCAGGGTTTATCAATATTAAGATTGTGTTGAAATTTGAAAAAAATCCATCGAAGGATATTTGAGCTACAGTAGGACATTCAATGAAATCACGAAATTTTGACGAACAAAGTCCCATAACTCTGGAACGACAATTCAGAATTCCGTCAAAAACGAAAGGGGATCAGGGTTTATCAATATTAAGATTGTGTTGAAATTTGAAAAAATCCATCGAAGGATATTTGAGCTACAGTAGGACATTCAATGAAATCACGAAATTTTGACGAACAAAGTCCCATAACTCTGGAACGACAATTCAGAATTCCGTCAAAAACGAAAGGGGATCAGGGTTTATCAATATTAAGATTGTGTTGAAATTTGAAAAAAATCCATCGAAGGATATTTGAGCTACAGTAGGACATTCAATGAAATCACGAAATTTTGACGAACAAAGTCCCATAACTCTGGAACGACAATTCAGAATTCCGTCAAAAACGAAAGGGGATCAGGGTTTATCAATATTAAGATTGTGTTAAAATTTGAAGAAAATCTGTCAAAGGATATTTGACGTAGCGTACGACATTAACAGACGGACGGACGGACGGACGGACAGACGGACGCGGGGTATACCATAATACGTCCCGTCATAGACGGGCGTATAAAAACCGTTATCAAACCGAAAGCCAAAGTTTTGAATTGCCTATACGATCTATCTTACACATGTTCCGGAGATAGTCGGTATATTACGATTGGTAGATTAGACACGAGATCTATCTCGCCGAGGATTCGGGAGATAGTCTATATCGTATCTCTGAATTCGGACTTACTCGGAATACTCGGCTTTGTCCATTGCAAAAACATATACATTTAAAAGAAGCATCGACATGTTTGCAACTTTGGATTAATATCAATATTATGCGAGCATAACATATCATGTAAGTTGTTTTTATTTGCACATTATGCAGCAGGGGTGGCGAAATCAAATGCCGAGTTGCCCGAGTCGTACATTTGCTTGTCTGGGCAACTGATTTTTTTCAATTAAGTTGTCCGTGGACAACAAGTTTTTTAAAAGTCTGGTCCAGGTATACAAAAAAATACATTGTATTAAAGCCGTAATTAAGTTTTACAAAACTGAATGTTGACATGCGATTACATTGTCAGTGCTATTTGCGGAGCAATCAAGCTAAAATACGGGCACTCTCCTGCGCAGTGATCTCCCTTATTCTATAAGAAACCAGGAGCATGCCGCATTTTAAACACAGGGGTTTTTCAGCACTGTCTGCGCCTCCGGACAACGGAGGCACTCCCAAAGCAAACGGACCCGATCCCAAACCGAAATTATAAAAAAAATTCCCAATACATGTAGCCAAAAAAAAAAAAAAAAAAATTTTTTTTTTTTTAAGAAGGAAGTATCTTGTAACTTGTGTGACTAACCAGTGTTTTTTTTTGGTCAAAAATATTTGCTATAAGGTTTTGACTGTTCAGTTCTTATCACAGAGTGTAACTGTAACTGAAAAACAATACTGCAGTACTTGAATTAACGTTGAACATGCCCAATATTGCATCTGTTTACATAAAGAAGACAAAATAACCAAGTAAAAACAATTTTTTTTGTTAAACCACTGAATTATTTAAGCATGATTTATTCACAATTTTTTCCCAAATGAGCCTTTTCATCGAAGCAAAAATTCCCAAAATGACCAATTTTGTCGATAAAAAATTCCCAATTTGGTCAGACTCCTTTTCCCAAAATAGGCAGAAAAACCCCTGAAACATTCAGCCCGACTGTTAGACAGTGTACAGACTGGTTTCTTTATTTTTACAATCAGACGGAAATAAAAAAGTATCAAAGTAAGATAATCAAAACACCGTCTACCTTGTTATTTAAGACGACTTTAATGGTAAAAATGGAACATTCAGTTTTTTAAATCTTCAACAACGGAGCAGAAACCCGAAGCTTTGAGCAGTCCACCTCCCAAAAAAACTAAGAAAGATTATGATAAAAAATATGATCTAAGTAAACGCACCAGAACTTTTCAAGAAACTTGGCTCACAGATTTTTAATGGTTACCAGTTGATGATAATCAAATTGCTACCAGTAGCGGCGCAGAGCCTCAGTCTGATGAGATCGACATATTGGACATGTTTAATTTGTTAAGATTACAACGTACAGTATGTTCAACACATGTTTTAACACTAGCTTTGCAAGATTAAAAGTTTATGAAAGTCTTTATATTGTTTGTAATATACTGCAATAATGAATGTACTATTGAAATACAACTATAAACAAAACTAGCAAATCATACTCATTTTGGTATATTCCACATTGTTTTACATTAATCAATAAATGCGTTTATAATTTATATTAACATGAACGGCCAAGTGTAGTTCAGCAACGAACAAGTTAAATTTCCTAAATGGTTGTCCGTGGACTAGTATAGTTTTTTGAGAATTCGCCACCCCTGTGCAGTGTTTTTTATGGCAATTTCGGGGCCGATATTCAGCCCCATTCCCCTATAAAAAGAGTATATATTTTCCCCCCATTTGGAAAAAAAATCCCCTCCAAAGGTTAAACAAAAAAAAAAAATCTTTTTTTTTTTAGAAAGAACTGTTTCATAATCATGATAAATATATCTCAAATTTATTTCAAAAATAACTTACAAAGTATATAACTATAATTATAAATTATATGATTTTTAATTATTATAAAGTGTTATACTTAATTAGATTAGAATTTCCCAAATCAGTGGACTTTTCACATGAATTGCATTTTTCTCCCAAAATGGCCAGTAAAAGGCCTGATGTACATGTATCTATATTGTGTCAATACTTGTTGATAAAAACATTCCAATTTGGTCCATTTTATTGATAAAAAATGCTCAAATTTGCCATTTAATCGATTTTAAAAACTCAATTAGATTCAAATTGGCCAAGAAAACTGAGACTGTGAACATTATATTCATACAATTATGTGTATTCATATAATAAATATCATTACATATAAGAGTTAATTTTTAATTTTCCCCTTTTCCTAAAAAACGACACATTATTTTCCCCTTTGGATGGGCCCCGCCACCATTCCCCTATTAGTGAAAAAAATCACTGTTATGTATAATATTTCCGATAAAACTGCGGCGAGTTTCTATGGAAAATCGGGTTGTCAGTTGCAACTCCCAGCGACCCGAAGGGTCAATAGCTGGGAGTTGCATTATTGCAACTAATAATACGCCTTATATCTGAAATTGAAATCGATCGCCGTTTTAAAATATACATGGATAATTTCGATCACAGGCAGCAGTATCATAAATTTGCCCATTTTCCTAAAAAAAGACGCATTTTTTCCCCTTTGGACGGGCCCCGCCACCATTCCCCAATTAGTGAAAAAAATCACTGTTATGTATAATATTTCTGCTAAACTGCCGCCCAGATTCTAGGCGGCGAGTTTCTATGGAAAATAGGGTTGTCAGTTGCAACTCCCAGCGAACCGGAGGGTCAATAGCTGGGAGTTGCATTATTGCAACTAATAATACACCTTATATCTGAAATTGAAATCGATCGCCGTTTTAAACAAGGGCTGTTTGTAAAACATGCATGCCCCCCTATGTGGGCTATAAGTTGTAGTAGCAGCCATTGTGTGAATATATTTTTTGTCACTGTGGGTGGTGGTGGTGGTTGTGGTGGTGGTGCTGGTGGTGGTGGTGGTGGAAGAAATAGTAGTAGTAGTAGAAGTAGTAGTAGTAGTAGTAGTAGTAGTAGTAGTAGTAGTAGAGTAGTAGTAGAAGTAGTAGAAGTAGTAGTAGTAGTAGTAGTAGTAGTAGTAGTAGTAGTAGTAGTAGTAGTAGTAGAGTAGTAGTAGTAGTAGGTGGTGAAGGTGGTAGCAAAAGAAATAGTAGTAGTAGTAGTAGTAGTAGTAGTAGTAGTAGTAATAGTAGTAGTAGTAGTAGTAGTAGAGAAGTAGTAGAAGTAGTAGTAGTACAGTGTCCAACAAATTTCTTATTTTTCAGGTAGCCCACTGGGCTACCAATATAAATATTTGGTAGCCCATAAATTTTTCATACAAAATGATAAGAGGCAGGTTTTCATTTTTATTTAATTTCTTCATTTAGATATACATATAATGTATACATACATATACATAATACAGCAAGTAGTCTGATGTACACAGTCAATATTGTAAATTAATGTTACAGTACAGGCACCGTGTACTTAAATGTTAATGTACCAAAGAAAATAATATACTACATGTAGATATTACATGTATGTGTACTTAAATTCGGACAGCACGTTAAGTCGGAATCGTAAATAAAGCGTTTAGATGATCAATACGATTGACTCGTATGGTGTTAATCAATGCAATTGCCCTTTTTAACAACAAATACCGAGTTTTAAGAAATCAAGAGTATTAAATCTTTATTTACTTGTGTCCGACTTTAAGTACTGTCCGAATTTACGTATTGCATTCGTATGTTACGACACTTGTGTGCAGTCAGTATACATTACAATAATTGTTTCAATAATGAAGGAACTGATACAGCGTAACGGTAACGATACAGTGTGTTTACATTATATTTTATTTAGAGGAAATGTCAATGCCAAATAATTCGCGAGATACCCCGGTATTTTAGTTGAAATTCACAACAAAGTTTTTAATGGAAATTAAATGATCTCAATGTTGTACCCGCTACGAAATTTTTATTTACAAATAAATACACCCACGCCAATTTTCGCGCGCTTTTTATCTGGACAAAGAACTTCATTTATTAAATGTAGAATTTGGTAACCTTAAATAGCTGTACACAACGCGTGCAAACCGTGGCAAGTGATTTACGCATGTTGCAATACAACAGTCCTGATTGGGAGCTTATTTCATCATATCTTTTAATAGAACCATATACCGAAATTCATTTGACACTTTAGAAAATTTCAAACGTTTGTGTTTATGACTCTTATCGTCTATATTACCCACCCATAATTTGGTTTTAAAAATATAAATCGGGCATATATGGGATTGTTGATTTACAGTCGATTAATCCAATTATTAATTGACTATGCAAACTAATAAGCAGGTGTTAACCGCGTTCACACCGTTGTAATTAATATTCATTTTCGGTTTCGTTACCGTTTTGAAGAATCCGCTATTGTTTTGATTTATTTAATGTTCGGCGTCCTTGGATATTTAACGACATCAAAAACATTGTCGCTATTACTCATTGTTGCGGTTAACAAAGAATTCCAAACTGCGAAATGAGGTTGCATCATGTGCGCCAACTATCCAACCGGCTCTCATTATGTTATTAGCAGACGACAAATATTGATCCTGATTGGATGATTAAAATACACTGTTACTGTTTACGACTTTACCGCAAGTGATCGGTGACTGATTAGATAATTGATTGCACTTTGTTATCGGATTATAAGCAATACACAGTGTACAAACACATGGTCAGCGTGTTTATTCTACGTATGTCTGTCAATAAACCGGGCTACCACTCTTATAGATTTAAAGTAGCCCGGCGGGCGTCAGCCGGAAAATTTCAGTAGCCCGATGGAAAATTTCGGTAGCCCCCGGGCTCCGGGCAATGGATTTGTCGGACACTGTAGTAGTAGTAGTAGTAGTAGTAGTAGTAGTAGTAGTAGTAGTAGTAGTAGTAGTAGTAGTAGTAGAGTAGTAGTAGTAGTAGTAGTAGTAGTAGTAGTAGTAGTAGCAGTAGAAGTAGTAGTAGTAGTAGTAGTAGTAGTAGTAGTAGTAGTAGAAGAAGTAGTAGTAGTAGTAGTAGCAGCAGCAGCAGTAGCAGTAGTAGTAGTAGTAGTAGTAGTAGTAGTAGTAGTAGTAGTAGTAGTAGTAGTATGCATTACAAAAATGCAGTTAGCCTTACATTTGATAAAATTTAAATATATTACAAGGGAGGCAAATCTGTAACAATAAATTTAAACTTATTGCATTTGTTTCCCCTGTAGTGTATTACCTCCCCTGTCCTGCTTATATTTATATTAATCAACAAAATTAAACATTAACACAATATTTAATATACAAAATATACAAAAAAATCTCATATTCTGATAATATTTTTACTGATCCACAGTATTTTACTAAAAGGATGATGTTTCATTGGACTGATAATTATAGATTTAGGATTACAGACCAGTTGCTTCAGTAATATTGTTCAGAGTGTGCCCTGTTGGAAGCGTATGCATTCTTGAATTATCATTCAAAAAACCACGTTACTATTTCGAGTCACCGTGACCTTGACCTTTGACCTAGTGACCTCAAAATCAATAGGGGTCATCTGCGAGTCACGATCAATGTATCTATGAAGTTTCATGATCCTAGGCCCAAGTGTTCTTGAGTTATCGTATGACAACCACCTGGTGGACGGACAGACCGACCGACATGAGCAAAGCAATATACCCCCTTTTCTTCGAAGGGGGGCATAAATATACATGGGTAATTTCGATCACAGGCAGCAGTATCTATTTGTCCATTTTCCTAAAAAACGACGCATTTTTTCCCCTTTGGACAGGCCCCGCCACCATTCCCCTATAACAGCGCTTCCGTTAATGGACGTCCGGGCGTAAATTACGCCCAAAATCGGCAGTCGTACGCCCGTTTTACAAACCGTGGAAGTCCCAAGGACGTCCAATAATCCGGCCGTACGTCGTTTGTTAATACACAAGACGTATCAATCTCAACAATAAAGTCGGTTATTCGCACTCCGTTAACTCCGCCTGCGAGCTACTGTACGCCTAGCACCGCTCAGCGAGTGGTCAATATTGATTTTACTAACTCCACCTTACACAAGTGATAAGCGTGTTGCTATCCAATCAGCCGGTTTATCCGGGCCTTGCCGATTACAGTAGTATGTTTTTCACAGGTTTGATTGACAGCGGCTGTTTGGGATACGGGAATCGTAAGAAGTATAATCGAATAGTCTAATTGTCTTGTTTTTTTTTTATTATCGTCACTTAAAACAATAGAGGTGTTGAGCATGTAGGCCCCTAAGTGCCATAATGGTACACGGTAATGTATTAAACATGTGTCAGGTAAGTAGGCCCCTAAATTGTATGCCATAATGGTACACGGTAATGTATTAAACATGTGTCAGGTATGTAGGCCCCTATATGGAAGGTGATGACAAGTTTGTTTAATAATTATGGTAAGAGTATTTAATTGGTGCTCGTTAAATTGTCGACGTTATTTGATTGTTTATTACGTTCCAATGTCTTAAAACGATTTCGATTCCATTTAGTGACAAAATGTTGCAACGATCGCTGCTCGATTTTGGATTATCAGTGAGTTTTAAAATGGAAAAATCATGAGGATAATTCCCAGGATGTTCAAACTCCGCCATGTAAAAAACTGACCAGTGAACCAAAAGTGCGTGCATTTCAGACAGTTTGGTGTAAGCAATTTGACTGGCTTGAATACAATGAAGAATCAAAGAGAATGTTCTGCAAAGTCTGTCGCGCTGCTAACAAGCAGAACTCTTTCACTAAAGAAGGAGCAGGTATGTGATATATTTGTATGCAATAAAACTGGTTTATACATGTGTTCCGCATATTTTAAACTTTCTTAAGAATTTAATAATTAAATGCGAACGTTCGCAATTTCTTCGGAGGTACATGAGTTATGTAAAGATCTGCTAAAATGCGCTACGAAACGTTTAACTAAAAGTAAAATATATCCATGTTCTCTGTGCTTTGAAGTGTTTATTTGAACATGCTTACGGTTAACCATGACTGTGTAATGAACTATACGATTGATCTCCCTTGTTAATGGGATATTTAGATAAGCATTTTGGCATGAACACTAGTAGGATGTAGCATTATTTTACGCGCTCTTTTTATCAGAACATTGGAAATAAACGGAATCCTCGAGGACCGTTTGTTGCTGAAATGTATTTACGTAGCATGAATCCCCAATAAGGCGCGTCTTGCTACAAATTAAATAAGACGCAATTGTAAAATAATAAAATTAAACAGGCCTTTTCAGGATTCGGTAAATTGACAAAATAAAAAAAAGAAATCCCAAGTGTTCGTTGTAGTTATAATATTTGTGAGGAAACATTAACACTGAACATTTAAAATGCTCTAAAATATCCATTATTTGCATCTTTTAATAATTTAAAAACCTGAAAATTATAAAGCGCTACAACGATTGAATAATTTTGAGATTTTTAATGTCCTATATTTTGTCACAGAGCGTATATTGACAGGAGTTGAATCGAGTATTTGACCCTCACTGTACTAAATTCAATTTTATGCAAACACTTTCACCCGATTTTATTGGTTTATACGTTATCTTGTTGCTTATTAATTCCTCTTTCAAAAAATATAACGTTTAGTATATTTCCGTTTTTGTTTATGGATTGATAGCGAGTTAAACACGAGAAATAAACATTTTATGTTTTAACCCCGCGCGTTTAACCTTGTCGATACTTTGTCACGTGACCAGTAGCTATCAATTTGCGTACATCGAAGCGCCGAGGTTTCAATTTTGATGTACCCACTAACGTCTTTTTTTAATTTTACTTTTATTTCTCGGCCGATTTTGACAGATTATATATATCATTAGAAAGCCTACAGTACACTCCACGCGTTTTCCCCAAAAAACGCGCTCCCTCCGCGGGGTTTTTTCTGCTAGCGAGTGTTCACGCGGCGTTGGAAGAGCGAGGTGAACTCGATAAAACGCTCGGCGTTACGCCGCGTTCGCTAATTCCCGCGGCGTGTATTACTTTAGGCTAGTCGGTAAATGCAGACACTTTCCGTTCTTATCAGTGATCGCCGCGCAACGCCGCGTTAGCAGTGTGCTACTGGGCATGCCAAAAAATAAAAACATTGTTATAATAAATTGTTTAAATACTGTAGTACATGTATAAAAAAGATAATTGTATAGAAAATTAATACGTATAAAAATTATGTTTTTTAATTCACAGGTACGTCTACAATATGAATTAGTCTAATATAATACATTTGACAAATTAATATTTAAATCATAACACATATGACACAAGAATAATGTTCCGTAAAATTTCCAAATGAGAATAATAATTAATAATCCGAAACACACTACGATTTTTAATTGTTAACACGACGTTTACAAATGCTTCCAATATACAGTCATCATGTATATATTTCCCGACAAAAGCGCGCGAAAATTATGCTGCAATGTACAAGGTCAAGGTACAATGTTTACTCCTGTAAAGCGTGCGTGTATTGATTTGTTTGATACAAACTTTGTAGCGCAGAGAACATTGAATTTTGTTGATTTCGGTTAAAAGTTTCTTTGGTATTTATTAACGAAATTATATCGCGAATAAGTTGATATTTCCTCTAAAATAATTTCAAATCGAACACGCCGAATCTTTATCGTTATGGTATTTTAGTAGAGTAATTATTTTAACACTAATTGTACTGTAAACTGAATAAAGAAGACATCTGGGCGGAACTGGATTTGAAGTGTTTGACGTTATGAAAACACGCAAAGCTTGTCTACTGATTCACACAGATTTGCGAGATTTTTAGGGTCCTTGGTCATTTGTATACATGTTCAGTATAGAAAATCACCTGCTTACATGAAAACTTTGGATTAAATTATCAAAATAAAAACAATGTTGCAAACTGTGTTTATATTAATTGGTAAGTATTAGTTAAAAGACAACGTTTTGTGTGTCGTAAATCAACGAGTTTTCTATACAACAACAACTACTTCTGCAACCACGTCGGGATCGATCTATCTTGGTTGTTTTGTTTTAATTGTAAATATTATACTACATGTACATGTATGTACTTGTAATACATAAATGTAATTTTAATTGAAAATCAGGAAGTCAAACAAAATTAAATTGATCGTTATCTCGTAAAACGCGGAGTTTCCCCCGCGTTACCAACGCCGAGGGCCGCCGCGTCGGCTTATCAGTTTTGCCGATCGTTAACCGCCGCGTCCAAAATCATGCAAACGCCGCGTATAGCGGGATTTTCTTAATCTCCCCCCAGGTCAAAACCCGCGGAGTATGGAGGGAAATTGGGGAAAACGCGTGGAGTGTACTGTATGTTTCGTAGTTGTCAGATTTATAAATATATATGAAGTTATAACCGGCGAGTTATAACTTTAACTTTTGCAAATACCATACCGTTTTAGAATCTATATTTACAGTAAACACGGTTGTACTTTATACAGATTTGTAGCGTTTATATTTGGAGTTCAGTTTTATAAAACTACATCTTGCTTAGGAGAATAGAATTCTGTATACGATAGAAAAAAATGGTTTAAAAATTAAAGTAAGTAAGGAATGAAGACGGAAGAAAGTATTGCGCGGTCTTAACGCACCGAACTGATGCTACGGTCTTGGCGCTTATGCTTATGTTTAGATACCGGCCATTTAATTTCCTTTGACATAATTATTTTATTTTTTTTATGGAATAAATTGAAATATTTTGTTCTAGAAACATATCAATTAAGCTAATCATTATTGAAGCTTAATAAATTAACAATTACAGCTCTTGTTTATAACACAGACAGGGTGTTAATTTTATGACGAGACAGCGTATATAGCGGACCCTCTTGATATTTTTCGGCTTTGCATACTTCAAATAAAATGGGTGTCAAACATTCATCGTTCGTTGTTTATTTTCACAGAGGTTATTATGTATAATTATATGAAAGGTTATTTACCTTAAATTATCAATTAATTAAAATTATTTAAAGATTCTTGAAAATCACGGCCGAAAAATATCAAGAGGGTCCGCTATATACGGATTGTACGTAATTATAATTATTTTAACACTTGTTTTTTGTTGCAGAAAATCTCCAGAGATCGACTGTTGTAAAGCACAACGATTGCCAGGAGCATAAGCATGCTCAAGAGGCCGAGCAGCTACGTCGACGTCTGTACGACGTCCAGAAATCTCCGGAACATGATGTGCCGGTCAAATGCTCTGAGTCGGAGATGCACCTGTTCCGTGCAACCTATTTCACTGCAAAGGAAAATCTACCGAACAGTTTTGTTAACGCACAACTGAACTTCCTGGCTCTAAGTGGGGTGAATGCACACATCAAGGATATTCACAGTGATACGGTACAAGGCGTTCAACAAAGCCTCCTTCATGTGTTATCCTCAAACCTCAGCAAAGATGTCCAGGCCACGAGGTACTTTGGCATCCTATGCGATGAGTCCACGGATCTATCCATTCACAAGAAACTGATCATCTACATCAGATATGTGAATCAGTCCACGCAGAAGTGGAACACAAGCTGATGGGAAATATCAGGATTCCAGATGGCACTGCGGCTACCATAGCCACTGAAATACTCAGGGAGCTGCGAGTGTTAGGGGTGGACCCAGTGAACATGGTTGGACTCGGTAGTGATGGAGCATCCGTCATGTTTGGTGTGCATAATGGTGTCAATAAGCTACTGCTGAAGGATGCACCCCAATTGACGCATATTCACTGTGTAGCACACAGACTGGCACTTGCCTGCTCTGATTCTGCAAAAGAGACATTCCGTACCTGAGGACATACAGAGACACGCTCCGCAATCTGTATGTTCATGTAAACGGATCAGGGGTGCGTACGTACAAGCTTGAAGCCTTGCAAGAGGTCATGCAGGAGCCAAACCTTAAGTTAAAAGACCCCATCAGTATACGATGGCTTGCAATGGAAAGCCAGGGGTGGCGAAATCTCAAAAAACTATACTTGTCCACGGACAACCATTTAGGAAATTTAACTTGTCCGTTGCTGAACTACACTTGTCCGTTAATGTTTATATAAATTATAAACGCATTTATTGACTAATGTGAAACAATGTGGAATATACCAAAATGAGTATGATTTGCTAGTTTTGTTTATAGTTGTATTTCAATAGTACATTCATTATAGCAGTATATTATAAACAATGTAAAGACTTTTAAAACTTTTAATCTTGCAAAGCTAGTGTTATTAAAACATGTTGTGAACATAAGTACATCGTAATCTTAACAAATTAAACTAGTTCAATATGTCGACCTCATCAGACTGAGGCTCTGCGCCGCTACTGATAGCAATTTGATTATCATCAATTGGTAACCATTGAAAATCTGTGAGCCAAGTTTCTTGAAAAGTTCTGGTACGTTTAATAGATCATATTTTTTATCATAATCGTTCTTAGTTTTTTTTGGGAGGTGGACTGCTCAAAGATTCGGGTTTCTGCTCCGTTGTTGAAGATTTAAAAAAACTAAATGTTCAATTTTTGCCATTAAATTCGTCTTAAATAACAAGGTAGACCGTGTTTTTATTATCTTAGTTTGATACTTTTTATTTCCGTCTGATTGTAAAAATAAAGAAACCAGTATGTACACTGTCTAACAGTCGGGCCGAATGTTTAAAATGCGGCATGCCCCTGGTCCTTTATAGAATAAGGGAGATCACTGCGCAGGAGAGTGCCCGTATTTTAGCTTGATTGCTCCGCAAATAGCACTGACAATGTAATCGCATGTCAACATCCGGTCTTGTAAAACTTAATTACGGCTTTAATACAATGTATTTTTTTTTGTATTTATGGACCCGACTTTTAAAAAACGTGTTGTCCACGGACAACTTAATTGAAAAAAATCAGTTGCCCAGACAAGCAAATGTACGACTCGGGCAACTCGGACATTTGATTTCGCCACCCCTGAAAGCACAGTGTCAGTTATACACCGGTGCTATGGTTCCATTGTGGCCTACCTGCAGTCAAACGAGGGCAAAAACACCATAGGGGACAACATTGCTGATGGCCTGC
The DNA here is from genome assembly GCF_020536995.1 of Dreissena polymorpha. Lineage (NCBI taxonomy): Eukaryota > Metazoa > Mollusca > Bivalvia > Myida > Dreissenidae > Dreissena > Dreissena polymorpha. The sequence continues at coordinate 153,551,039 of NC_068355.1, forward strand.
TGAAGGAGGTGCTCCATTACAAATTTCCTGCATTTACTACATTCTTGTGTGACGTTCTGTCCATTGTAGGGACACTGTGTCGCCAGCTTCAGGCAGACTCTCTGGATTTAAGCCAGCTTGATGCTATGCGAGAGAGTGCGATTGGTAAACTGCAAGGGTTGAATAATGTGCATGGCAGCAATACAGTGGATTTTCTGTCTGGACTCTCAAACACTGGCACCAAGGTTTTCTACAAAGGCATTCTACTGTCACACACAAATGAAAAAAGCCAAATGGACAAGTTAAAGAAAGAGTACACAGACAGTGTAACAGAAAATCTGAATAACAGGTTAAAAAATGACACAACACTAATATTGAATGCCTTTGGTGTGCTGGAACCCAAGACTGTTGACACAGTGTCTGAGTCGGAATCTGCAGAGCATCTAAAAATGCTTGCATCAAAGTATGACATAGACATCAAGGCACTCTCCAGAGAGTTCAGTGGCGTAAAACCACTCATGTGCGGGACCTACAAGATGAAGGACTTCAAGGAATTTTCAAGAGTATTCCTTCGACGTCACAAGGAGGAATACCCACTCATCTCCCAGCTCATGAATATTGCCTTGTGCATACCGATGAGTAGTGTTGTATGTGAGCGTGGATTTAGTTTGCAGAACAGAATAAAGGTAAAATCGCGCACAGCACTGACTCCTGCCAACTTGGACACTCTTATGAAACTGGCTATGGGTCCTGATGTCCAAGACTTCCCATATGAACAGGCCATCAGACACTGGAAGGCAGAAAAGGAGGTTGGCAAGGCTATATGAGCCACGAGCAGGCAATTAACGTCTGTAAAATTGTGTTGACCTCATGACTTTATGATTATCAAAGAAATGTTTGAAAACCTATGTATATATTAGGATCATATTTATTGCATTGGTGGTGTTGTATTTGGTGCATGACAAGGACTGCTTAATACCTTGTAGTGTGAATTATGTTGTTTTAATAATTGCATATCTTACTTTGATGCCTAAAGATAATAAAAGATTGCTGCTAAAAACATATTCCTCATCTTGTGATCCAATAGGTTTACATCCTATAAATTGGTTCATTGTATTTGTTTTTATTATAATATATATAGAGAGAGATTGACCAAATATTGTTGTTGTTGTTTTTGCATTATTATGTGTATGGGAAGCAAATAACATTGAGATGATGCATAGAAATAAATTTATAAAAATAAATACCTTCTCTTTTGTTGTCAAATAAATATATGAAAACAGGCATCCGATATGGCAAAATGTCCGCAGTAAAATTCTGAAATAAAAGTGGGACTTCCCAACTTTATGTCTGGGACTTCCAAAATTAAAGGCTTGGAAGTCAGGACTTCCTACTTTTGAAAGCTAGTGGAAGCACTGCTATAAGTGAAACAAGGGACAAAATTGTCACAAAACCAGGTTTTCATTGTGAAAAAAAAATCTGATAAAGGGAGAAAACTCAAACTGAACTTTTGAAATGAACAAACAAAATTAACCCCCTTTGTAAGTTTGTTTTTTAAAAAAAATCTATTTTTAGTCGTGGCGACCTTGACATTGGAGATATTGACGTGATTCTTTCGTGCGACACACCATCCCATGATGGTGAACAAATGTGCCAAATGATTTTAAAATCTCATAATGAATGACATAGTTATGGCCAGGACAAGCTCATTTATGGCCATTTTTGACCTTTGAACTCAAAGTGTGACCTTGACCTTGGAGATATCGACGTAATTATTTCATGCGACACACTGTCCAATGATGGTGAACAAATGTGCAAAATGATTTTAAAATCTGATAATGAACGACATAGTTATGGCCCGGACAAGCTTGTTCCGCCCGCCCGCCAGCCAGCCAGCCCGCCCGCATTCGCCAATCTAAAAACCAGTTTTTTCCTTCGGAAAACCTGGTTAACAACCAACCAGATGATGCATTATAAAATTAAAATGGTGTACATGTGTAGATGAAACACCGAGTGACATATAGCGAAAAAGTCAAATTTCGATGAAAAAGGTCACGTCCACTGTTCCACAATCTTTCAGCAATAGGCATATAGTGCGTTTCATACCTTGTGTAATATATAATACCTATACGAGGGTTATTTTTTCAAACTGTGTATTTTTGTCAATATTCGTTGTTGAAAAGTCAAACCACACACAATAGGTGTACATTCAACAATCTGGAACCCGTGGGGTCCCGGGGGGCAAATTTATGATATACTCAGTGCTCCAGCTAGGCCTAAATCGAAGGGCGACGCGCCCTGCCCCCCCGGACCTCCGCCCTGCCCCCCCCCCCAAAATATTTTATTTTTTATTTTTTTTACATATGATTATTCATAAATCTCTTATTACATTGTAATTACTTTAATCCTCATTGTAGACATTATATTTGAATGGTTTAATAATAATGGGAATAATACAATTATTTATAACATATAAATTAACATGCAATAGGAAGCATTCCAGAAACACCCACGCGCTCGTACGTGCCCTTTTCACAAAATACTGCGCGTCGAAAGTGCCTTTTTGACAAAATACTGCGCGTCAGAGCTCTAGATAAGGGCCGTAAATACGCCTTTTTCATGAAGATTTACGCATTTATTTTTATAAACTGGACATACAGTTACGACATTTATATCCATTTTACGCATTTACGAAAACAAGAGCACCGCCTTGCGGGTGCAGACTGCTCATCTATTTTCTTTTTAAAGGTGAAGGGACTCTCATTTTCAATCACAAAGGAGGGAGGGGTGGAGTGAAGAGGGGTGTATAGTGTGGGGGTGTGGAATTTATTACATTATCTTCCAAAAATGCGGAAAAAAAACGAAAAACAAAATCGGGGGTGGGGGGGATTCTTGGGTGTGATGGTTGGACGGTTTTTTCAAACATAAAATAATAAAAATAACTATTTGTGTTTTTTAACCATTTCAAAAAAAATTAAAAAAATTGGGGGGCGGGGTGGGGTGGGGGGGGGTATAGTGTGTAGTGTGAGGGTGTGGTGGTAATTTGTGAGATCTTAAAAAAAAAATAAAAAAATTAGGGGGGGGGATTCGGGTGGGGGGAGGGGGGGGGGGGGGGGGGGGTTCTTGGGTGCGATTGTTGGACGGTATTTCAAACATAAAATAATAAAAATAAATATTTGTGTTTTTTAACCATTAAAAAAAAAATTGGGGGGTGGGGTGGGGGGGGTGGGGGGGTATAGTGTGAGGATGTGGTGGTCATTTTTGAGATGATCTTAAAAACAAACACAAAAAAAAAAAATTGGGGGGGGAGGGGGGGGGGGGGGGGGGGCACGGGGGATGGTTTGGGTGGAGTCTATTGTGGTATGTCAAGTAAGAGTAGTTTTGTCAAAGTATCAATCAAATCTAATCATAAATAAAGAAGTTATGGCAATTTTAGCAAAATTTAATAATTTGACCTTGAGAGTCAAGGTCTTTCAAAGGTCAAGGTAAAATTCAACTTGCCAGGTACATTAACCTCATGATAGCATGAAAGTATTTGAAGTTTGAAAGCAATAGCCTTGATACTTAAGTAGTAAAGTGGATCGAAACACAAAATTTAACCATATATTCAAAGTTACTAAGTCAAAAAAAGGGCCATAATTCCGTAAAAATGACAACCAGAGTTATGCAACTTGTCCTTTTACTGTACCCTTATGATAGTTTGCGAGTGTTCCAAGTATGAAAGCAATATCTATGATACTTTAGGGGTAAAGTGGACCAAAACACAAAACTTAACCAAATTTTCAATTTTCTAAGTATAAAGGGCCCATAATTCCGTCCAAATGCCAGTCAGAGTTACATAACTTTGCCTGCACAGTCCCCTTATGATAGTTAATAAGTGTTGCAAGTATGAAAACAATAGCTTTGATACTGTAGGAATAAAGTGGACCTACCCGGTAAACACAAAACTAAACCAAATTTTCAATTTTCTAAGTATAAAAAGGGCACATAATTCTGTCAAAATGCCAGTCAGAGTTACATTACTTTGCCTGCACAGTCCCCTTATGATAGTTAAAAAGTGTTGCAAGTATGAAAGCAATAGCTTTGATACTTAAGGAATAAAATGGACCTAAACACAAAACTTAACCAAAATTTTCAATTTTCTAAGTATAAAAAGGGCACATTATTCTGTCAAAATGCATGCCAGAGTTATCTAACTTTGCCTGCCCAGCCCCCTCATGATAGTAAGTAAGTGTACCAAGTTTGAATGCAATAGCATTGATACTTTCTGAGAAAAGTGGACCTAAACGCAAAACTTAACCAAAATTTTCAATTTTCTAAGTATAAAAAGGGCACATAATTATGTCAAAATGCACGCCAGAGTTATCTAACTTTGCCTGCCCAGTCCCCTCATGATAGTAAGTAAGTGTACCAAGTTTGAATGCAATAGCATTGATACTTTCTGAGAAAAGTGGACCTAAGCGCAAAACTTAACCAAATTTTTCAATTTTCTAAGTATAAAAAGGGCACATAATTCTGTCAAAATGCACACTCGAGTTATCTAACTTTGCCTGCCCAGTCCCCTCATGATAGTTAGTAAGTGTACCAAGTTTGAATGCAATAGCATTGATACTTTCTGAGAAAAGTGGACCTAAACGCAAAACTTAACCGAACGCCGACGCCAACGCCAAGGTGATGACAATAGCTCATTTTTTTTTTCAAAAAATAGATGAGCTAAAAATCTGGCCGTACCAATACGTCTGCGTCAGCGCGGTGTGATTTGTTGGTCTCTAACCTAACGGCGCTTTTCGTTAATTTAAATTACCGAAAAGTTGTAGACTGGGTTCATATATTATTGTCTATTCTGTCTTGTGATTTCCTGTAACTTGTAAATCCGTCAAAAACAGTATGTCTGCGCGCAATGGAATGCCGGCTTAACCGAAAGCGGCTCAAAACAACACTTTGTTGTCATATAATGACTACATACGGTGTCTTCTAACCATCCTGACATTAAATCTGTAAACCCAGAAAAAGACAATGTCGCCCGGATATTAAATGATTTGATTGCATCGGTGGCGTTAAACGTTAGAAAACACTATGGGAAACAGATGAGACAGTGAAATAACAGGGTTTTCCCCAGGCCATTTAAGCGCCCCTTTTCGGGGCGCTTGAATTTCGAAATCAGAGTCCCCGGGGCGCTTGAAATTTTCCGATCAGTGTATTTTTCAGTGAAAGAAAATGGAGATTGTCCAAAAAAATCAAGGTTTCTCTATCAGTGTATCAATATTCCCTGTTTTAAAAGAGCACTCAGTACTACTTTCACAAGTAATCGCCATAAACACCACATGGGGTAATGGATAATCCACTGATAAGAGAATAGCATGACGCGCGTATCGATTATTCTAGCCACATTACACAGTCATTTAAATGCTGACAAAGATGTATCTGGTAACTTTCCAGTCGTCAAACTGTGAAGTTCATCGTCCAATCGGTTACGCGAATGCTTATGAGGGCGGGGTTTACTATCGACCATTATTTTTTATTGACGTCGGGCATGAAGTAAGAGTATATCGCAGCTTGATTAGCAAGAAGTTGTACCATTTACGTAACATAAAACCGGTAATTAGTACAGTACAGTACATTAAAGACGGTTTCGGGCATCATCATCCATCTTTTTACTGTAAACAAGTGTTACATATGACTCATAATTAATACGAGAAATTAATTGCAAGTGGTAAACAATTAAAATTATTATAGTGAGTAAGTTGTGCAAATGACTCCCGGTTACAATTATGTGATAACAATTTAATTCCAGTACATAATATATTTCATCATGTCCATTTATAGAACTGATTCACCTCGTTATTCTGACATTTATTCGACACGTAATTCGCTTTTACAAATTTTCGTTGAATTAATTACGCACACTTGTAAATGCTTCGTCAGATAATCGATAGTTAGAAGACTGATGATGGCAACCGGCCGTGATCCTTGTGGACAACGTGAATTTCATGCATAATTCCGTCAAAATATTTTTTCGACTTGTAAAGTGTTTAAACAAATTATCATTGAATTTATAACGCAACGGTTAATATTTGTTGAAATCTCAAATGGGAATAATTAAATTTGTAATCCGATACCCATTCCTGTAAGTCGATGTTAACGCGTTTTAATCCGAAACACACTTCCGAATGTAAATATAACCGCAACTTTAAATATTTTTGCTTCAAATTAGCAGTGCAAATTTATTTTGTGTCGAATCTTTTTCTCAATTAAAAAGAGCGCAAAAATTATGCCGCCCGTACACCGTTAGGGCTGCAACAATATACCGGTATATCGGTATATATCGCAATACACAATCCGCATATTGTATTGCGATATGATTTTCATCATACCGGTACGAAAATTTTACAAAAATTCATTCACATTTCGTCCAGAAAAGCCATCCGAAATAATGATAAAAAGGTAAACAAAACAAAGCAGTGTAAATTATTTTTTACGTAAAAAAAGCATTCTTAAAAGTGTATTATACGGAGTAGCATTGTTACATGGGAGCATTCATTCGATGCTTTTGAACAGATTATCGTTGAATTAATTGCGCACAGCTGTAAATGTTTCGTTCGATTCTGATTTGAGCATTATTTGTAATCCGAATTTCGGAAACACGCTTCCAAATTTGAATGCTAACCCGACAATAAAAAATTATAGCGTCAAATAAAGTGCTTTATCCTTTGTCTCAATAAAAAGCGCGCGAAAATTATACAGACATGTAGAACGTCGCATGGAAAGTATGGGTGTATTTTGTGTTGTATAAAAACTGGAACATCACGTCAGCTGACTTACACGTGTTCAGTGGGAAAAACGCCCCGGTTGGACGTTATTTCATCACATCTTTAACTAGAAATGGCGCGGCAGAGGCCGACGCGTATCCCCACGCCTAATGTTTGACCTAGGTGTGCCCCAGGGTTGGTAATTGGGCCATGCATAGCTGAGATTGACCGTATTGTCATAAGAGAAGTTCATCATCAATTAGAAGTGAATTGGTGTAGAAATGAAGAAATTATAGTAAAAGGCAATTTTGGGTGGGTGTGGTCTATGTGGGCGGGGCGCTCCAGGGTTGGTAATGGGGCCATGCATAGTTGAGATTGACTGTATTGTCATAAGAGAAGTTCAATATCAATTTGAAGTGAATAGGTGTAGAAATGAAGAAATTATAGTAAAGGCAATTTTGGGTGGGTGTGGTCTATGTGGGCGGGGCCCCAGGGTTGGTTATGGGGCCATGCATAGTTGAGATTGACCCTAATGTCATAAGAGAAGTTCAGTATCAATTTGAAGTGAATATGTGTAGAAATGAAAAAATTATAGTAAATGGAATTTTTTGGTGGGTGTGGCCTATGTGGGCGGGCGCCCCAGGGTTGGGATTGGGGCCATGCATAGTTGAGATTGACCCTAATGTCATAACAAAAGTTCAGTATCAATTTGAAGTGAATCCGTGTAGAAATGAAAAAATTATAGTAAATGGAAATTTTTGGTGGGTGTGGCCTATGTGGGCGGGGCGCCCCAGGGTTGGGAAATGGGCCATGCATGGTTGAGATTGACCGTATTGTCATAAGAGAGGTCCAGTATCAATTTGAAGTGAATCGGTGAAGAAATAAAGAAGTAAATGTAAAATAACCTAAAAAAATGAGTGATAATTTCTGACGCGGCCCCACCCCAACCGCTACATGTATAACTTTTGACCCAGGGGTCAGATCAAAATTCCAAATAGTGCAGGGTCGCACATATGCTCATAGCTACCATGTGTGTAAGTTTCAAGGTTCTAGTGCTTTTAGTGTAGGAGGAGATAGTGGCCAGGACGGACGGACAGACAGACGGACGGCGGAGATAACCACAATATCCCCACCTTTTTTTCAAAAAGCGTGGGGATAAATAGTTACAATTGCAAAAATGTATTTGATACTTAAGAAAATGTGCAAATGTTTGTGTTTCTTATTATTTTTGAGCACATTTATAGTAAATATTTACGAGAATTTGCTTTAAAATTGGAATTAATGGGATTATTGGAATATATATATTGCAATACGGGTTTTTGAACTGACAATATATTGCAATACGGTTTTTGGCGTATTGTTGCAGCACTATACAACGTCGCGTCATTTGCATACAAAAGCTTGCATGTATTGAGCGTTTTAACACGCACACAACAGGTCAGGGGATTGACGCATATTCAGAGGCAATATTTCATCAAATCTATAAATAGTCATTAAAAAAATGGCAAGGTTTGTGTTAAAGAAATAATTGAGAGCTTTTATCGTAAATATTTACCAGAAAGTGATTGATAAAAACGGAATAAATGGGATTAACGGGTAATAAAAAGAAACTTGAAAAGTAGTATACAGCAATAGAGTCGGGTTGAAACGGATGTATTTGGGAATCGTTGGAGTCGGGATTTTACTATCTGTGCGGAAAGTTTAAAAACAATTAAACAATATAAAAAAAATATTTTTAAATGACGGGGGAATTTTTTGGAAGATTTATAGCGCACCAAATGACGTCTTTTGACGCTGTTTTTCTTTGAGTTGTAACGCACCACAGAACGTGAATTGACACGTTAAATTAAATAAAAAATCAACGTCGGGAGGGGACACCCCTCCCGAACCACCCCTAGCAGCCCCAGGGCGCCTGACAAAAATCCTGTGGAAAGCACTGAATAAGTGTTCATTTACTTAGCTTACTATATAAATAGTTGGCTTGTGTTTTCTTGTCAAGAAAAATGAAGAAATAGTATAAGTCTTGAATTTAATGTGTAGTTGTATTAGCATCATAATTCAGAATGGAAAACCTAATACAGTAACTGTTTAAGAAGCTACATATATTTATTATAATTGCTGCAAATGTTTCTGTAAAGTCAGTTATACACCCTTCAATATCCAAGAACACGGGTAGTACAGTACTACCTGAATTTTTGGATATGGTAGTACAGGTACTAATTGATTTTAAGCGTTACTCCTTTTCTTTCTGTCAGAGGCAGTACCGTTACTAATTTCACAAATCCTTATCTGGAATTCTGGCGCGTCGAAAGTGCCCTTTTGAATAATAAGCCCCCCTGTCCTTTTCAAATCCTAGCTGGAGCACTGTATACTACAACACGGTCGACTCGCGGTACTTGAGGACTATTCACTTGCGTCTTGAAGCTATCTTCAAATATTAGATAAATGATTTAAAGGACAATCATTTTTAACTTCACTTTATTCGACAACTGCCTTTTTATGACGAAAATCCATCAATATAAACCAGGCTTTTTCCGCCCTATGCCACGGGTCCGAAATTCGGCCCCATTCCCAATGCAAATCTGGTTGTTTTTTTCCCAATTGAAAAAAAAAATTCCCAATTAAAAAAAAAAAAAAAAAAATTTTTTTTTTTTTTTTTTTTTAACTTTAAAATATATAAGTTAACCTGATCCGGTGTAGAAAATAGAAAGTATTGCATAATTAAATTATCTAATGCCTTGAATTTGTTTTAAAAACTGTAAAAATATGTTAATGATTATTTAAGACTTTCCTTATTTTCCTCAAAATCCAGCGCTTCCCGCGATTTTTTTCACTTAAAAAAAGGCCAGGCCTTTTCCCTTAATTCAGATTTTAAAAACCTGCACATGTCCATAATATATTGTAAAATTTTAATAATAAGTTATCAAAATAGTCGTTATTTACCAGTTAACGGCTTCTTTGAAATATAAGAAACACTATTTACATGCGATAATTTTTCCCAATTGAGCCAATTTTGCGATTATTTTTTTCCCAAAATGGGAGTTTTCACGACGCGAAATTCCCAAAATTCCAGTGTGGCGTTATCCCAAAATGGAGCGGAAAAAGCCTGTAAACTGCTGTAGAAACAAATCTCACACCACTGTCTGCCATTGTTGTTTATTTTTTCTCTCGGTAGATTCGCGATAATTAGGTTAAACAGCACCAATTTTAAATTAAACATGAATAATCAACGCTCTGACATACCATTTGAAGTAACAATAAATAAAGAATATAACAAGTTAAATATATGGAATTTCAGACATCAAATAAAATAAATAGCACAGTTATTTTCAAGCAATGTCGTATTTTTATGTTATGACAATTTACTGAACTATAAAAATTCAAATATTGTTAAAGTCTAAGTTTTACGACATTTAATCACCAAAAATCGATTCCAATCTGTAGCGAGAGATGTTTTCTGTCAGATTTGACAAGAAAGTCACGCAGATTCAGGGCTCAACATTAACAGTTGTCCTATTGCCCCTAGTAAAAGTTGGGTCCGGGCAAGTTACTTTATAATCTAGTTGTCTGCCCGGGCAAGTGCAAAAAAGAACAAAGCATTTAATTTAGACTTTAATTGCTGTAATTATTTTGTTAAATGTGCAAAAATAAAAAAAGGTTTTGTGGTGTATCATTTTGATCTTCATTAAAAAATATGAGGTTAAAAAACAGTTAATTTGATATTTCATGTTTGGGCAAATGGCTTTACGTTCGAGGCAAGTAGATTTTCTAAGTACTTGCCCAGCAGGGCAAGTTGGATTTCAGGTTAATGTTGAGCCCTGAGATTTGTTAATAAACATAAGCCAGAGGGCGCTAATGAAATACCGCAACTCAACCCGACCCGCGAGTTTACCTGGTTTGAGTAAACTGCTGCCTGTGATTTCGATATTCTGAACTGACTACCTGACTGTAACTTAACATGCAACAGGAAGCATTCCACTCGAAAGTGACCATTTGACAAAATACTGCGCGCCGAAAGTGCGCTTTTGACAAAAAAGCCCCCTATTTAATTTTCAAATGCTAGCTGGAGGATAGTCAATATAAATTGCCGCCATAGAGTCTTTTGATGATTTTGATTTGGCAGACTCTTGGCGCCAATAGTCCACTCTATCTTTTTAATAGAGAGAGTTCCGACACGAATTTCGGTCGCATCACTCCTGAATTTAAATACACACATAGTTGTGACTATTATGAAAGAACGTTGCCTAAATAGTATATATTTAGCAAAATATATTGAAATTTACCTGTTAATAAACTATATTTCGAGTTTGTTTAATCCAATATAAATTCTTGTATAGTAAAGGTTCATGTTATCTCCCTTGGTGGAGGTTAAATTCAACTATGTTTGTAACCGAGTTCGAACAAAAAAAGTGTGCAATATGCACAAAACAATAAGAAATGAAATTGCAAATAATAATCATAAGGAGAAGAAGCAAAAGAATAATTATAACTATTATGACTCAAAATATAAGAATCTACAGTTACGAAATACTCCAAAAGTAATTGGTACGAAATAGCTATGGTACGAAATAAGAACAACAACAACAATGCCAAAATGGTTGCCTTTGAGAAAATAATCGTTCAATGTCTATGATTTCGAATGAAATAAAGGTAATTTTTGTGATCTTAGTTCATATTTGTCAAACAATGGGTAGATTTTAGATATATACACTTGTAAATACTGTAATTCCCAAAATAGTATTGTATTTATTTTTCGTTATGGCTTTTACAGACCGGAGTTGCAGCGTTCAGATTTATTCTGAACGTGAAATCAGGCTTTTTCCGCCCTATGCCACGGGTCCGAAATTCGGCCCCATTCCCAATGTAAATCTGGTTGTTTTTTTCCCAATTGAAAAAAAATTATATAAGTTAACCTGATCCGGTGTAGAAAATAGAAAGTGTTGCATAATTAAATTTTCTGTTGCCTTGAATTTGTTTTAAAAACTGTAAAATATGTTAATGATTATTTAAGACTTTCCTTATTTCCCTCAAAATCCGGCGCTTCGCACGATTTTTTTTCACCTCAAAAAAGGCCAGGCCTTTTCCCCAAATTTAGATTAAAAAACCTGCACTTATCTCACATGTCCATTATACTTTGTAAAATTTTAATAAGTTATCAAAATAGTCGTTATTTTACCAATTAACGGCTTCTTTGAAATATAAGAAACACTATTTACATGCGATAATTCTTCCAAATTGAGCCAATTTTGCGAATAATTTTTTTCCCAAAATGGGGGTTTCCACGACGCGAAATTCCCTAAATTCCAGTGTGGTGTATTCCCAAAATGGAGCGGAAAAAGCCTGGAATAATTTCAGCTAGCTGGAGGAGTGCTTTTGTTAATATTGGGAAACACTCCTTGAAGGTTTAATTTTCTTTCCTTTTTTGGAGGGTGGGGGTGGGGAAAAAATGCTTTTGACAGTTCATTTAAGCTACAGTATAAAAGCCTTAACGCATGCATAAATGAGAAAACCATCAATTTAAAAGGACTTTTTTACGGCCCAATTTTTAAAACTGAACTGTCTGAAGTCAGTGAAGACAAAGTTTGACAGCAATCAATAGTCATTTTCATTGAGCGTTTTAGTAGCATTAAGCAACTTCTTTGACATTCTCAAAAAAAGATACAAAAAGCTATGCAATATATCGTTGTTTCTAAAGTAGTTGTGCTTTAAACAGTATTTTAATTAATACCTTGCTGTCCATGTTAAATTAATAAAATTGTCCTTTTCTTCCGCAATTTCACTATTTCGAAAATGGAGCCACAACAACAAACGCCACTTATTATTGGATGTTCATTTGTAAACGAGTTATTGATTGGTCTATCATTCGGCATTTTCGACTTTTTTGTTAATTTCGTGCTGTACACTTTCGATACATAAACACAATTCGCATTTGGTACGAAACGAATTTATTACACTTCCGTCAAATAAACGTAAAATTAATAAAACAATATTGTCTATTATAATATTTTGAATTATGCGAATGAACAAGGGAAACTCCACAAACATTCATCTATTTATACTTTCAATTGCATAACTGAAAAAGTATATTCTAAAACAAGTACGTAGATAACTCTATAAAATAAATCAAAGCGCTGAAGGCATTGAGGTTGTTCGCTATTGCATAATTTAAAGTAATATTATAGGCATCTAACAGTTTATAGGCGTCGATCGCAACCGTTGTTTATTTTTGGTGTTTTCACTTCATATACAATTATATTTGTTAATGCACCATCAACATACTAAAACAATATCCCGGAGAGAGAAAAATAATGCATTTGAATAGCAACCGTACTTTCGTTTGACAACTGATCACGCATGTACAAAGATAAGATAGGCTTTATTTAAAGTCGGCAAGACAGCAACATATACAAACATAAGCTCACGTGAGCTTTTGAACCGACTACAATGTGAACCTGAATTTAGTTTTAGTGCAGATTCGTTTATACGACACAAAGGCACAATTTTGGGTGAGTCACGTAAAATATCGAATATAAAATATATATTTTTATAAACAACTGGTAGCAAGATGGTTGCAGATAATTGGTCAGTAACCACATTTTAACTTACTCGTTTGACCTGTTAATTCTTTTCTGCTAAATTCAACAATGAAAAAATGCCCATAATATCACTTTAAAGTTTTATTAAAGCCATATTTGTATAATGGCTTTTTTGTATAATTTGTATGATATAATTTGTATAATTCTATATGAAATAAACCCGATGTATAAACCTGTTGTCCGAGATTGACAATATCCAAATCAAATTAAATCAATTGAAGTACATGTATATAGTTGACAACATATCAGTTACCTTTTCCACACTCATAACTACTAGTCGGTCTTGAATTCGACTTGTCGTGCTTGCCTAGAATTTCGTGCTTGTCGTGTTAGCCAAATTGTCGATGTACATTGGAAATGCCATTGGATGGTGTTTTATGAGTATTTATTTTGGGAAAAAACTTTATATGAAATTATTCACGTCCGCATATTTTAATGCGCTTCAAAACGGAATATAAAACGGATATTTTGGAAGATTTAAAATGTGCTTGCCGTGCTTGCGTGAATTGTAACGTAAAAACTAGGACTTTGCCTCGAATGATAGACTTAACTACTCATCTGGTTACAAATATTGATATAACCGGAAATAGATCACTACTTTACCCATAGCATGGGCTTTATTTCGTTTAAGGTGAGTAAATATAATACGATAGTAACATGGATTTGAATTTTCTTAGCGGATCAATAATAATTACAATTATCGTCTCTGTGTGCTAGCCTAAACTACGACCCGGACCACTTGGTATGGCAACACTGATTTATACAGAAGTAGTTTTTACTCAAATGTCTTCAGATAGTGAAACTATCTAACGCTTTATTATTAGCTGTACACAACTTAAAAACAGATTATATATATAAAAGTATTGAGAAAAAAGAGAGCAAAAACAGATAAATGTCTAGGTTCCTACAGTCTCAAAATTGGCAACATATCAGATCATTAATTGGTTGGTAATGTCTCGTATCAGAATATAAAAACAAGTGTTTTTCAAACATGTATTATGAAAATTATGTTTGATACGAAATTCGATGCATGTCTGTTCAATGCAATCTCCAGCCAGGAATGCCACTTTAATTTAGGGAAAAGTGTTTGCCATTATTTGCACAAACTGAAGCTGATACTCTGCCATTATATTGTTAATATCAGTTACAGAGGTTTACCCATTCTGAATAAACAAAGTTATGACTAATGAAAGAACATTAAGATTATTAACATATAGGCAACTATTATACAAAACAGATAATATATTCAAACGAAAGGAAATTTATTCGTTTTAAGCATCTATTTTGGTCAACTTGCATTAACCTTCAGAACGTAAGATGAACTAAACATAAAACTTTATTTGCGTATTAAGTATATGCAGGTCATTGTCAAAACATTATGATTAAAAACCAAAGTATTATATTAACGAAATCAGATGAACGTTTTGCGTAATTTGTGATACACATGGGTCTTTTTTATAACGTATTATTTACCCGAAGAACACTGCGCGATGGCCTTTGTATTTCATGTGAAGTATTCGGTTGAAATACGTCAACATTGAATAGCATGTTAAGATCGTCAACTGTGGTAATCGTTGTTTTTTCTGTTCTGCGAGTGTGCGATTATACCGGCTGATCTTCCTATACAAAGTGATCGAGGGGATAGTGCCAGCTATACCACCAGAAGAATACATCCAACCAGCAAAAAACAAGAGGCAAGTGAAAGTTAAAACCGACAAAGACTTCCAAAAAAACAAACATCATAGATCGCTACAGCATAAAAAACAACACAGGCCTGAACGTGAAATCCGTCAATACTGAGCAGTACAAAAACTCATTCTTTATAAAGACTGCGGTGGATTGGAAACACCTTGATATTAACATCGCATGTGCACAGACAATTAAGGGCTTCAAGGCAGCTCTCCCACAGTGCTACTAGCAATCCACAACCGCAGCATACGCCGTAACAAGCCATGCACTGTATAGCAGGTCATAAACCCCAAACCGGAACTCCTGCATAGGTTTTGTAAAATACATTGCAAATTGAATGTTTTGGTATCAATTTGAAGGTATCTATGTAAGCAATAAGAAATTTACATTTTTGTGCTCTACTTTTTCTGTTGATGGTTCCTGACTTTGAAAGTAGGTCATACTATTTGAGCCAAAAATGGTCGCCTGCACAGCTGTCAAAACCGGTGTGCCTATTCTAAGGTGAATATTTTGAGTTACAACGAATTATTTTAGGCGTATAGAATTTAATGACAGCCATTTTTTTCCAAAAGCTTGTGCATTTTTCTTTCCAATGATGTATGATGATATAGTGATCATTGATTGATCATGGTAAAAATTGATATAGAACTTCAACTATTTTATATGTAATACAGAAGGATATTAATTGCGCATGTGTAACCTAGAAGCAGAAGCAGAAAAGCGGTGTAACTGATTTTACCGAATCACAGAAAGAACACAGTCGGAACGATGACTGTTCCTTTTGACAGGGCTATACACAGAGAAACATATAATTCGCCATAATATAAACATACGTAACGTCGAATGTGTTTCACCCATGTACAAAACGTCCCAACGTATGTTATACAAAAAATATTTTGTTTAGATAGTTGACGTGGTATTCTGCATAATATTTTATTGGAATTCGAGCAATTATTGTGACATTTTCATGAAAAGAGGGCGTGATGGAGGGTTTGCACAAGACTACCATATCAAACCCATATAAGCCGTGCTCTGTAAAACGAGGTTTAATGCACGTGATTTAAGTGTCGTCCCAGATAAGCCTGTGCATTCCACACAGACTAATCAGGGACGAAACTTTCCGCTAAACTACATTTTTTTCTAAGAGACTTTTTCCCCGATTAGCCTGTGCGGAACGCACTTTACGCATATTCATTAAACCCCATTTCACTGAGTGAGGCTCATATATATTAGGCAGTATTAAAAAACTGTTTCAATTACCATATATTATACAAATATTATCAGTCGAGTGTGGTTGAAATGACGTATTTATTCAATCGTTGTGCCTCATGTAACATTTGAAATGTATTGCCTCACGCATGGACGACATAAGAACTTAAACAAGAGATGTGTTTGTCAGAAACACAATGCCCCCTATTGCGCCGCTTTGAAACAAAATTTCAACATATCATTTGGCAGGTTTAGAAATTATCTCCCTTTTAAAGCTTATAACATATACTGGATTGTATGTTTTTACTTTTGACCTTGAAGGATTACCTTGACCGTGACCTTTTACCACTCAAAAAAAATGTGCAGCTTCATGAGATACACATGCATGCTAAATATCAAGTTGCTATCATCAATATTGCAAAAGTTATTTCAAAACTTTAATGCAAGGTTAAAGTTTTGGGACAGAATGACAGACAGACAGGCCAAAAACAATACACTCCCGACCATTCGATCCGGAGCATAAAACAAGCAGACACTTGAAGACAGTAGTGCTGTAAGTTTTATTGTTCAATATATAAATAGAAAACGCCGACAACAAGTCGTCCTTCTAACAGCACACTCTCCATCAACTAGAAAGTAAGGCATTTAGTTCGGTATGGTGCCAAAGAAAACTTCTGTTGCGATGGCAATAACGATTCATTTTCAATAATATACATACATACTATAAAACTTGAAAGACTATTTTTACAAATAAACTTGTCATTAATTTATAACAAGTGTTGACTATTGTTCGTAACCATTCTATACATATATTGCACGTAGAATTAATTGTTGGAGATACATGGATAATTGGCTTGTGCCTGTTAGTAAGTCCATTGTATTGTCAGTATATTTCTGTAGAGCAGGTTTTCGTGCGCAAATCCGCAGACGCAATATTCCAGTCTCGTTCATCAGTACAGAGCGTTTGCGCAGAAATATTCACGAATGTGCGTATTTTAACTTCATCATGCAAGAAATCGCGATACATAGAGTATAATTAGTCGTGTGTACTATTGTAACCAGAACTTATAAAGCATGAACAATTAAAACCGCAACAATTTCAAGCGAAATGTCGCTGAAAGTTTTGATGTTTTGTGTCTTTATTCAGTATGGTTGTACAGATCGCCAACATTTCGGTAAATATTAAAGTAATAAAACGTGCATTCACAATATATCTTTGAATGTCATAGTTCTTATGAATAGTTCTTTGTCATACTTTTTTAACAACATTTTTTTTACAAAAGTCACATAAAACAAACATATACGATTTTATTATTGATAAAAGTTGACATATTTATTAAATGTGTAATTTTGTTGTTTAAATTCCATTAACACATGTATGATTAACTATTTGTTGACACCTTTTAATCATGAAGCAGCTAACATAACTTTTTGGTTAAATGCCATTATTTTGGAAAGTCCAATTACAATCATATCGGTTGGAATTGCAGGTATGTTGTGTTAACATAAACAGAGAACAACGCAGTACGTTTGGTGGCTATTTTAATACTACATCGTATGACTAGTGGCGAGCATGCAGAAGTACATAGAAGGCGTGGCTATGATACACATAATTGAACATAAACCAATCAGATTCATGATAAATACATAACAATTTTCCCCTTTTTAAAATTCATTGATTCATGAAATAAAATAATACAAGAAGATACATATCATATAGTATTCAACAACAGTGTTTTTTTTTGCCCAAAATTACAGCCGATATTCGGCTGCTTCCCAATTGCAAAAAATGACGTTTTTTTCCCCAAAAATTTGATTCAAATTTCCCCCCCAAAAGACAAAATTTTCCAAATAAAGCAAATAAGATTACAATGTAATTTAGCAATAATTTCGAACGAGTGCCGATCGAGCTTGTCGAGTCGTCGCCGAACGACAACTGACTTACGTATTGTTCGCGAATTTAGCCGAATACGATTTTACGTTGCTATCCACATCTCTCTCAATATTGCGGAGGATACCGACGATAGTCGAGTTATACCGATTATAAACGCCTGTTTTTACACACGTCCAAGATGGCGGCAAGCAGACGAGAAATTTGCGATGAGCGGCGAAAATGATAAATAACATTCAAATTCACAACGGATATCATATGGTTATTACGGAATAATTTAATGCGTGTGTCCATTAACGCAAAATACAACGTTTGAGATAAAACAACAAATATTTATTAGAAATCTTCACAGTGAATGTGCATCACGGAAATCAGTGTTGGGAAATTGGCGTTAGTCTACCGGTACCCACAAAGTTAATGCATTTAAGCAGGGACCTATACAAACAATGTTTGTATAGGTCCCTGGTATAGGGCATTGGCTTCCTTCTCAATTCTGTCAAACTACATTAAATGGCTTAGTCATGTCTTAAACATATTTGCTGCTATATGTATTTACTCAATAACAATGTATTTTTTGTATTTTTGTCTGTTTATGTTTGCATGCATATTTGATTAAATTCACATTGTTTTAACTAATGCATATTAAGAGTATTTGACTATAAAGATATCTGAATATTATGTATGCATAAAGACGTCTGCCCCAACATTGTATAGTGCCTTGAAATGATAAAATTGCACGAAATTATGGGCTTGACGAATTTTGTTTCGACTTTACACGAACACGTGTTATCCGTGTGGTTTGAATATGTATGTGATAACACGAGAAGTAAATAAAATGCATTACACAAAAACGAGCTGCTAAAATAATACTGAATAAACCATTATCAAATCCTTCAGCTCCCTTATTCAAAGGACTTGGTTGGCTGACATTTAATAACAGATGTACTTTCCTTATTGGATCTATTGAAGTTTGTAATAGGCGCAATATATGTTTCCCGGAAAAAAGCAACTTTTTGGAAAACCCCACTAATCTGCTGGTACAAATAAACATGACCCATTTATAATCCTTTCAAAATCACACACCGTATCAACCGTTATTATTTAAAGGGCCTTATCATTGGTTGATAAAATGGACAAGCGTTGTTTGTACCGGAGTGATTAGTGGGTTTTTCTAAACTCGTGCTTTTCTATCACCAGCGAGAAATTTTTGAGGGGGGCAGTTCTCCGGGGGGAGGGGGGGGGGGCACCTATCCTAGAGCCGTTCGACACTGCTTGTCTTTGTATCGAAAGCCTTGGTACTGAAATACCGTTGCATGCAAGAGAAATAACGACGCCTTGGTAGTTTTTATCTCTTCCGTGTGTGTGAGTATTGTGCGAAGGTACGTGTTTTAGAGGTCATGATCTGGTAGATAAAGTTGATAGAGAACTAAGCAACACAATGACACTGAACCCTTTGGATTATGCACAGATTGGCAGTTTACTTAATAGCTTAGTATAATCGCAGGTTTCATCAATACAACGCCTAAAACGTCTGGAACGTTGTCAACGAATGATCAACAATTCAACAACTAACATCAAAAGCGAGTACAACGCTTATTCATTAACGCTAGTAAAGAATACGACAAAGGTTGAATCAAACACTGAGCCCATACCTGTTAACAAATAAGGACATGAGGTAACTTTAGAAAAGCGCTTGAACGCCATAGAAGAAAGCGTAAAACGTTTTGCATATTAATCCTTGTATAGGGATATTGCTAAACCGATGGCATTGACAGTTTCAAGTTTTTATTGGAACATCGGCAAAATGCCTTTGACCATTTACAGTATGGAAACGGAATGTAGGCTTTACAAAATAGAAAAAAAGTATAGTTCGCGAAAAATCAATTCTGTCATTTCAACTAGGAATGATAAATTTGTTAACATGTAGACGCATTACGTGTTATAATTTCGGCAGTTAGTCTGTTCTTCCTTGTGCGATCATTTATTTTACGAGGATCTTATTGATTTGCAAGAACTTAAGCATCCGATAAAATTCCCCTTAAAATGGAATATATAAGTACAAGAACAATATCCAAACGGAAGGTGAAGAAATCTCAGATAAAGACCATGCTGGTATACCCCAAATAAGAAATCTTCCTTAAAAAACTATTTACTGAAATGGTTTAACATTTTTGTTTAAAGTGCTATGCTTATTAAAGGCCTCTGGGAATGATTCGCTATGCGAACAATCAGATGCCGATTTATTGTTACATCCTGCATTAGAGCTATTGTACTCACTTAAAGTAAGCCACTTAACTTGCATATAAGTGACATTATAACAAAATGTGAACCAGTTACACATTACAGTTTAAGCTTATTTTCTATGTTTTGTTCACGTTGAGCTCTGAGATGACCGATCTGTTACTTGATCATATATCGTGCACGTTTGAAAATACACTTTATGTCACAGTTGTGGAGTGGATGTGTTGCGTGCTAGTCCTTTCTTCCTAGCTTAGCGTGACAAGGCGTTTCGTGCACAAATCATTACGTACCCCTTGATGTAAAGGTAAAGGTAACAATTCGAGGTCAAAGGCTAACAATGGGCATACCGCATATTGTTAAATAATTATAAATGTATTTAGCAAAAGGTACATTCCGTTGTTTACAGCCATCTAGTGAATTATCTATGTCACAATACTAACACTAATTTAATTTTCATTTCGATCAATGTTGCATTTGCAGATATGCATAGCTTATGTTATACAAGTAGCTCTAGTTTAAATATATCCTGTATTGCTGATAATAGAACTGAGCCCTTAAAACTTGCCCTGTAGGAGATTTAATTCGTCTCCTCGTTAAATGCCAATTAATGGAGTCATTTTCTAACGCATACACAACTTGCGTGTGCGGCAGTAGTTTTAAATTGTAAATCCCCGCCGCCGCGTGATGGAAATCACTGATATGCCATTCATCCGCTCTTAAAAGATTACCATGAAATATCATTATGCCATGACAGTGATATGGCTCTCGTTTCGACTGCACCGTTTGCCATTGTATTTTGAGACCGTGTTTCCCGCTTCACTCACCAAAAGACGTACATTTAAGATTCAGTACATGTATATGTAATACAACTGTAATGAATATGTAAAAAATTCTATAGGAGTCTTCGTCAACCTTCATTCAAACATTTAAATCAATTGAAAAAAATAAATCAAATCGTTTTCGACAGTTGTTATTATTACTTGTTTTAGTAGTACAATGTTTACTGGAACCCGTATTGAACTTAAAACATTATCGGCGTATCATGTTTAAATAAGTTATTATATACATATATATGCCATATACTTGAAGTCCAAGCAGGCCGATGGAACAAGCCTGAAAAGACACCGTTTAATAACAGAAAATGTAAACACTGTAACGTTTGCAAAGATGAGTACCATTTCTTACTCGAAAGCCCAGATTTTAATATTCTAAGAAAAATATATAAAAAGATATTATTGGAATCACAAAATTTGTTTTTTTATCGAATTCTTACGAGCTGACAAGTCGAAAACAAATAGAAATCTTGCAACATTTATTTTTAAAGTAGCTTAATGGAGAACTGAATTGTATTATCAATAGTTTCTACCCAAAAAAAACATCTATGTATCACATGCCTATTTGTAGTCCTAGCAATAAATGATTTATGTATAGAACATTCGATTTTATTTGAATAAGATACGACTCTACAATATGCATATTACACACCTTCTTTAAATTAGTACGTTACGGTTAACAGTGTTTTTAAATATATATACATGTTAAAAAAGCTGTTTATTTTCAATATGCATGTCTTCGGAGTTGCAGATGCCTTTTATTGTTTATTCTAAATTTATATTACTAAAATTATATATTTATATATATATATACGCCTGTATGTCATTGACCACTGTTGACTTCATTGTGTGTTATATGTATGTGTACTCATGGGCTTCAAGCCTAATGTATGATGAAATAAAACCAGTATATGTATATTGTCCACGTGTTGTTTTAAAAAAAAGTACTATATTATTTGTACCAGATTTTTTTGATTTTTTACATACATATTTTAGAGCGTTTAACTGTTTATTATTAACACAATGGCATAGATTACATTAAATGTAATTGTGTATCATACGTCCCCCTTATAAATGTACATTTAAATTCACCGACACCATTTTACATTATACAGATAAATATATAGAACTACATAACTACATATATATGATTATATATTAATCAAACATTATATTTTTTCAAACAATTGGATTTGCGCAGCCTTTTACAATTCCTCGTGAAAAGTGAGTCCATCCTGACTTCTATGTGCATCGACATCTTCATTTATATCAATTGGAATTTCAAAACCATCTGAAAACTGTCCTAAAAGATGCATCCCTATAACGTCGATAAAGGAGTTCAAAATATTTCGTTTCATTATCAACTGATCGAACTTCAGCGGACCTGCGCCATCCAACTGCCGGTAAATGCGGTTTCTCATTTCAGTCAAAGTGTCTACGGTTCTGTCTTCTTCCAGTTCATTTAAAATTTCAAAATAGAAATCTACCAGCTCTTTGTCCGTTTCTATAGGAAGTCTATTTGACTCTTGTTTCAGCTCAATACGAATTTGTTTAACATTTGTTATATCGTACAAGTCTTTACCATACTTTTTTAATACAGAATCTAACGACTTGATTGGTCCTGCAAATGAGTTAAGCTTGCCATCGCTGGTCCGGAACAGTCCAGCTTCTTTGTTAATGAAAGAAACCATCTGTTCCACGTTGGCACTGCCAACGTATCGCTTCTTTTTTGCGTTTCGGTCCTTTGAATACCAGTAAAACGAAGGATACGAAATTGCGTTGTATTTCTTTTTAAGGGCTTTTTCAAAGTCGACGTTGATGCGTGCAACCACCACACTATGGTCATTCTGAAAAGTTTCAGCTAGTTTGTCGTACATAGCAACATTTTGTTTGTCACCAGCTTCGTGCAGCATTACCAGCTTAAACTGATCGTCTGTTTTCATCACTTCCATAAACAATTCCTCTGTCAAATCAAGCGCGAAATTGCGCTCATTCAATAGCGGGTCTTTCTTCGAAGCTTTTGCTACAACTTTAAGCAGCTCTCCGGTAGTTATATCTCCATCAAAAATCTCTGGTGCTGCACTTCCGTATTTATAATAGACAACACTCGGAAACCGCTTCACGTCGAACGTTCCGACAAAATCTTCGTTAAGCGCGCGTCCAAATAATGTCTTCTGGTCGAACCGGAAGTTCTGTGACGCCGTTAGAAACGTGTAGAATAGTTTCGCGCACATGTTGCAGTCGTTGGTTACAACATAGAAAAACATGGATTTCTTCTCTGCCAGAAAACTGGAAAAATCCTTCGTGGTGACGTCCATCATTATGTCACCCTTTGAGAAATATAGCACGGCACTTAAAATAAAAACGAAGATAACCGAATGATATGTTGTTGCCATTCCGTTGCAAGCCAAGATTCTGTCATGGGAAAAAAAGTAAACCGGATTTCGTGATGCACTTCGAAAGGGCTATAGTGGGAAAAAAATCGCAGATATATACGCTCTTTATGACGATTCTTTTCAAATTTCCCAAAAGTATAGCGGTATACGTATTATATATTTTTCCTGATGCTGACAGTGTTGTTTGTCCAACGATTGCCGATAGACTTACTAACATAAATATAATGTTAATGCATAGTATTAAAGATACGCAAGTTCGTAATGTACACACAATTCTTTCAATGTAAGATTAAAAGTCCAAAAACATCAAGCTCGGGAAGTATACTCAGAACTTGGCCTTAATTTCGATCATTCAACTTGTGAATGGAAAAATGGTGCCCGATCAATTACGACATAAAGGGTGGTAACAGCTGGCTCCATACTGCACGTTGTCGAGAAAAGTCAGATCAATGCGTCATTTGCAACAGCCGCCTATAGGCCCGAACGAATGAAATGAAGTTCTGCATTTACGAGATAGACATTATAGGTATGCAGCATGAATTTTGTAACGTACGGTGATCGTGAACCCGTAGCTTTGTAAATATTTTTTAAAGGGCAATATGCCATAGTAGTGACCCAGCAAGTCGGCCCCAATTGCATATAGACCAAATCCGACAGCTTAAACGTTCTGTTTGATAAGTGCGTGTTGTAAACGTAGACCTGCAGCACAATTATTAGAAATAAAGTAAGAACATTGAACAACGACAGATGTGTTTGTCAGAAACACAATGCCCCATATTGCGCCGCTTTAAATCCATAAATTTGACCTTTGACCTCAAAGGATGACCTTGACCTTTCACCACTCAAAATGTGCAGCTCCATGAGATACACATGCATGCCAAATATCAAGTGGCTATCTTTAATATTGTAAAAGTTATGAAGAAGGTTAAAGTTTTGGTTAGTTTTTTAATATTTTTTTTGACCTTTGACCTTGAAGGATGACCTTTACCTTTCACCACTCAAAATGTGCAGCTCCATGAGATACACATGCATGCCAAATATCAAGTTGCTATCTTTAATATTGCAAATGTGATGAAGAAGGTTTTTTTTTTTTTTAAATTTTGAATATTTTTTTTTTACCTTTGACCTTGAAGGATGACCTTGACCTTTCACCACTCAAAATGTGCAGCTCCATGAGATACACATGCGTGCCAAATATCAAGTTGCATATTGCAAAAGTTATGACCAAGGTTAAAGTTTTGGGACACACACACACGCGCGCGCGCGCACGCACGCACGCACACACATACCCCCCCCCCACACACACAACGACAGACAGGCCAAAAACAATATACCCCCGATCCGGGGGCATAAAAATATATAAATGTTGATAAATCTGAATATAAATATCTGGGGGGGGGGGGCATGCGTATACGGGAGCTAAGCGGGTTAAAGTGAGGTTAGTTGGAACTTACTTCCAAGATGGCGACGTTTTTGTGTTTTTCATTAAGGAGTAGCTGATATTTTCACCCGGTAAGCCAATTTGTATTTATTTTTATTTAAAAAGGAGTACGCCCTTTCGGCTTTACGGTGTTTGTGCTTTGTGTTCAAGCCGACCAGGTGACTAGAATCTGTTTGAAGTCACTCCAAGGTGACATGAATCGGCTTCTAGTCACCCCTCAGGTCGACAATGACCCAATGAGCCATATAAGGAAAAATGCCCCGCCCCTTGGTTGCCATATTTTTTAAGCAAACGTAACCATTTTCGAACTCATTTAAGATATCATTGAGACCAATCTTCTGACCAAATTTCATTAAGATTGGACAATAAATGTGGCCTTTAGAGTGTTAACAAGGTTTTAATAAAGCCATATATAGCTATATAAGGAAAAAAATCACCAGAACAAATGTTCTAACCAAGTTTAATAAAGATTGGACTATAAATGTGACTTTTCAAGTGAAACAAGTTTTTACCATAGCCATATAAGGAAAAATGCCACTTCCCATGGTGGCTACTTTTTTCAACACACAGGAACTATTTTTCAACTCGTCAAATATAGCATTGGGACTAACACCCTGACTTTCATGAAGATCGGACAATAAATGCGGCCTCTGGAGTGTTAACAAGATTTTACTTTAGCCATATACACGTATAGTCATATGAGGAAAAACGCCCTGCCCCCAAGTAATATGTTTTTCAAGCAACCGGAACCATTTTCGAACTCATCCAAGATATTAATGGGACACATCTTCTGATCAAGTTGCATGGTGATCAGACAATAAATGCGGCCTCTAAAGAGAATACATGGTTTTACGAAAGTCATAAAAGGAAAAATGCCCCGCCACTGTCGGCCATGTTTTTTCAACCGACCAGAACCATTTTCGACTTTGTCCCAGATATTATTGGGACAAATCTTCTGAACAAATTTCATAAAGATCGGACAATAAATGTGGCCTCTAAATTGTTAACAAGGCAAATGTTGACACCGCACGACGCACAAGGGACAAAAGACGACCACAAAAGCTCACCATAAGCACATTGTGCTCAGGTGAGCTAAAACACGGCTATTTGCTGACGATTCTCTTTACAGATGGGTCAAGACAACTTAGGTCGCAGCAACACTTATGCTCGATCTAAATGCCCTTAAAATGCGAAAAAGACTGGCAGATGTCATACAATCCTTCAAAGTGTGCAGTCTTACACACTTAAACAAGAGGGCCTGAAAGGCCCCAAGTCGCTCACCTGAGATAACAAGATATTATTGGGACAAATCTTATGACCAAGTTTCATAAAGATCGGAAATTAAATGTGGCCTCTAGAGTGTTAACAAGGTTTTACCATAGCCATATAAGGAAAAATGCCCCGCCCCCTGGCAGCCATGTTTTTCAACTAACCAGAATCCTTTTAAAAATCTTCCAAGATATTATCCGGGTGAATCTTCTGACCAAGTTTCATGAAGATCGGACAGTAAATGTGGCCTCCAGAGTGTTAACAAGATTTTACTATAGACATATAAGGAAAAATGCCCCGACCCTTGCAAGCCATGTTTTTCAAGCAAATTTTATTTTCGAACTCATCCAATTATCATTGAGACCAATCTTCTGACCAAATTTCATGAAGATTGGAAACAAATGTGGCCTCTAGAGTATTAACAAGGTTTTACTAAAGCCATATAAAGCCATATAAGGAAAAATGCACCGCCCCTGATGGCCATGTTTTTAAAGCATTAAAGCAACGAAAACCATTTTCAAACTCATCCAAGATATCATTGGGACAAATCTTCTGACCAAGTTTCATGATGATCGGAAAAAAATATGACCTCTAGAGTGTCAACAAGGCTTTACTATAGCCATATACATAAAAATGCCCCGCCCCCGTGGTGGCCAGGTTATTCAACCAACCGGCATCATTTTTAAACTCGTCCAAGATATTATTGAAATGAATCTTCTGACCGAGTTTCATGAAGATCTGACTATAAATGTGGCCTCAAGAGTGTAAGCAAGAATTTACTATAGCCATATAAGGAAAAATGCCCCGCCCCTTTGCAGCCATGTTTTTCAAGCAAACATTACCATTTTCGAACTCATCCAAGATATCAATAAGACAAATCTTCTGAACATATTTCATGAAGATTGGATATTAAATGTGGCCTCTAGAGTGTTAACAAGGTTTTACAAAAGCCATATATAGCCTTAGAAGGAAAAATGCCCCGCCTCCTGGTGGCCATGTTTTTAAAGAAACCAAAACCATTTTCGAACTCATCCAAGATATCATTGGGACAAATCTTCTGACCAAAGTTTCATGAAGATCGAAAATAAATGTGGCCTCTAGAGTGTTAACAAGGTTTTACTATAGCCATTTAAGGAACAAGGGCCAAAATTGTAACAAAACCAGGTTTTCAATTTGAAAAAAAGTCTGATAAAGGTAGACAATTCAAAATGTGCATTGTTACCCACCTTGTGTCAAATTAAATTTATTTTTACTCGTGGCGACCTTGGTTTCAATTTGAAAAAAAGTCTGATAAAGGGAGACAATTCAAAATGTGCATTGTTACTGATTGTTCATAGTTATCCTCCCCTCCTGTTAAAAAATTAACCTATTTTTAGTAGTGGTGACCTTGGAGATATCGACGTAATTCTCTTGCGCAACACACCTACCAATGATGGTGAACACATGTGCCAAATGACTTTAAAATCTCACAATGAATGACATAGTTATGGCCCAGACCAAGCTCATCTACGGCCATTTTGACATTTGAACTCAAAGTGTGACCTTGACCTTGGAGATCTTTACGTAATTCTTTAACGCGACACACCGCTTAATGATGGTGAAAAAATGTGCCAAATTATTGTAAAATCTCACAATGAACGGCAAAGTTATGGCCCGGACAAGCTTGTTCGGCCCGCCTGCCAGCCCGCCCGCCGACATTTGCCAATCTTATAACGAGTCTTTTCCTTCGGAACACCGGGTTAAAAATGCCCCGCCCCTGGCGTCCAATATATTATTGCAATGAATCTTCTGAACAAATTTCATGACGATTGGACAATAAATGTGGCCTCTAGAGTGTTTACAAGATTTTACTATAGCCATATAAGGAAAAATGCCCCGCCCCTTGGCAGCCATGTTTTTCAAGCAAAGGTTACCATTTTCAAAATCATCCAAGATATGATTGGGACAAATCTTCTGACAAAGTTTCATGACGATCGGAAAATAAATGTGGCCCCTAGAGTGTTAACAAGGTTTTACTATAGCCATATAAGGAAAAATGCCCCGCCCCCTGGCGGCCATGTTTTTCAACCAAACGGCATCATTTTCGAAATCTTCCAAGATATTATTGGGATGAGTCTTCTGACAAAGTTTCATGACGATCAGACAATAAATGTGGCCATTAGAGTGTTAACAAGATTTTACTATAACCATATATAGTCATATAAGGAAAAATGCCCCGCCCCTTGGCAGCCATGTTTTTCAAGCAAACGCAACCATTTTCCAACTCATCCAAGATATCATTGAGACCAATCTTCATGAAGATTGGACAATAAATGTGGCCTCTAGAGAGTTAACAAGGCAATTGTTGACGGCGCACGACGGACAAAAGCTGATCATAAAAGCTCACCATGAGCACGTTCCCTTCTCGAATTTAAAACTCACTTTTTACCAAAACACACATTTAGCACACTTAAAGTGATATTATGGGCATCTAGCAGTTTTGAGATTTCTTTCGCAACCGTTGTTTATTTTTGGTGTGTTCACTGCATATACACTTATATTTGTTAATGCAGCATCAAAATACTAAAACAATATCCCTGAAAGAGAAAATAATGCATTCAAATGCATTTTTTTTCTCTTTCCGGGATATTGTTTTAGTATTTTGATGCTGCATTAACAAATATATCAACCGTACTTTCGTTTGACAACTGATCATGTATGTACTATGTGATACTAAATTTAGTTTTAGTGCAGATTCGTTCATACGACACAAAGGCACACTTTTTTTACGGATCACTTCGGCTTACAGGACTCACCAGTCACGTAAAATATTGAATATAAAATATATTTTTTATAAACAACTGGTAGCAAGATGAGATGCAGATAATTGGTCAGTAACCACATTTTAACTAACTCTTTTGACCTTTTAATTCGTTTCAGCTCAATTCAACAGTGAAAATGCCCATAATATCACTTTAAAATGCGTCAATTATGTGATTTTAGTGAATATCTGTGTTTTGAATGTGCATAAGTGCTTTAAAGTTCGCATTTTGTGCGTGCTTTTCTTTCCAAGTGTGTTTTTAAAATGATATTATGGGCATCTAACAGTTTATAGGTGTCTATCGCAACGGTTGTTTATTTTTGGTGTTTTCACTTCATATACACTTATATTTGCAGCATCAACATACTAAAACAATATCCCGGAAAGCAGAGCTCCAGATAAGGGTCGTTTTTTCGTAATTACGAATTATTTTCAAGTCCGTTACGTATTTATTTTAAAATCTTGTCGTACCATTAGGAATTACAAAATCAAGTTACGAATATTATTTTTACATCGGTTCGTATCGATTTTTATTGAGTTCTTTCCGCTCATTAAAGTTCTTTTCGGTGCTTATATAAAATGGTTATCGGGTTTGTTAAACAAAGCGAATTTTTTCCAATAAAAGCGGCGTGTACAGTCTATCTGTCAAAAAACAATGGCGGCGCCCAGAGAGCGTCCTAAAAAATTGCAAAGCGTGCAAAAACACGCTTTTAACATATTGTACGCAAAGTGAGCCGAAGTTGAATGTTAAGAAAGACATTATAGAAAAGATCTTATACGATGTTGTATGTTCAGTTGCCGAAACAGTCAGAAAAGCTAAAAAAAACGCGACACGACGGGTCCAAACTTAAACAAAAAAACATTGAACGAGTGGAAGGGACAATTCACGTGGCCAATCGTTGAAAAGATTGAAGGGGAGACCCGTTTTAATTGTAAAATATGTAAAAATTCATCGAAGGCATGCATCTAAGCACAGTTTGGGCATATGAAGGTATTTGAAAAATAAAATTGTATAATACTGAATAGACACTGTTGAACTCGTTTAAATTAAGTTTCTAGTATGTTTATTTTGATTTTTTTGCATGAAAATAACCATTATTTTTTATTTTTAGGTCATTTAAAAAAGTTAAGAATTATTTTCCAAAACTTAGTAGAAACGTTAAGAATAAAATTTCAGAGTTAAAAATTATTTTTTTAAATCTGGTAGTAATGTTAAGAATTTCACAAAACCTTATCTGGAGCTCTGCCGGAAAGAGAAAAATTATGCATTTAAATATCAACCGTACTTCCGTTTTACAACTGTTCTTGCATGTACGATATGATACTAAATTTAGCTTTAGTGCAGATTCGTTCATACGACACAAAGACACAATTTTGTTTTACGGATCATTTCGGCTTACAGGACTCACCAGTCACGTAAAATATTGATTTTTTTTTATAAACAACTGGTAGCAAGATTGAATGCAGATAGTTGGTCAGAAACCACATTTTAACTAACTCTTTTGACCTGTTAATTCTTTTCAGCTCAATTAAACAGTGAACATGGGACAAAATTGTCACAAAACCAGGTTTTCAGTTGAACAAAGTCTGATAAAGGGAGACAATTCAAAATGTGTATTGTTAACCCCCTTTGTGTAAAATTGACCTTGATTTCAATTAGAAAAATAAAGTCTGATAAAGAGAGACAACTCAAAATCAAAATGTGCATTTTACTGATTGTTCAGTTACATAGTTGTTTCAAAATCAATCTATTTTGAGATTTTTAGTTGTGGCGACCTTGACCTTGGAGATATTGACGTAATTCTTTCGCGCGACACATCGTCCAAATGTGCCAAATGATTTTAAAATGTCACAATGAATGACATAGCAATGGCAAAGACAAGCTCATTTATGGCCATTTTTGACCTTCTAACTCAAATTGTGACCTTGACCATGGAGATATCGACGTGATTCTTTTCGCGCGACACACCGTCTAATGATGGTAAACAAATGTGCAAAAAATGATTTTAAAATCTCACAATTAATCACAAAGTAATGGCCCGGACAAGCTCATTTATGGCCATTTTTGACCTTCAAATTCAAATTGTGACCTTGACCTTGGAGATATCGTCGTATTTCTTTCGCGCGACACACCGTCTAATGATGGTGAACAAATGTGCCAAATGATTTTAAAATCTAACAATGAACGACAAAGTTATGGCCCGGACAAGCTCATTTATGGCCATTTTTGACCTTCAAACTCAAATTGTGACCTTGACCCCTGAGATATCGACGTGATTCTTTCGCGCGAAACACCGTCTAATGATGGTGAACAAATATGCCAAATGATTTAAAAACTGACAATGAACGACAAAGTAATAGCCCGGACAAGCTTGTTCCGCCCGCCAGCCCACCCGCCCGCCGACATCGCCAATCTAATAACCAGTTTTTTCCTTCGGAAAACCTGGTTAAAAATGCCCATAATATCACTTTAAGTGAATCAGTTTGTTTTGTGTGTGTTTATTTTTCTCCTGTAAGTGCGCTTTTGAGTGTAGATGTGAGCAGAATGTTAGTCTTTTATCTAAGAAGTGTGTTTTAAAATTTACAGATGTTGGGTTTTATCTCACAAAAGTGTATTGTTATTTTTTTATGTGTGTCTTTTTAGTCTCTATAACACTCAAAATCAACGAAAATTTCGTCAAGTATTTCGTAACATAAAATTAAAACCTAAACAATCAGTGTTCCTTTTAGCAATAACCACAATTTCAACGCTGGATGTGGTATGATTACATAGATTTTTGTAGATAAAAAATGTTCGTTTTTATTTATTTGTGGACACAATAAATTCCATGCTAATTTCCTGCGAAAATATCTTTTCATACGACACACGAACACTAAAATGGTACCATGTTAAAACCATCATATAAACGAACATTTTGTTTCCACAAACATCTATCTTACCAGACCACATCTGGCGTTGAAATTTCGGCAATTGCCATAAGGAACAATGATTTTAAATTATTTAGCTTTATTTTACGAACTATTGTACGAAATTTTCGTTGATTTTGAGTAGTAATGTTACTTTAAAGTCTCTATAACGCTCAAAATCAACGAAAATTTCGTAAAGTATTTCGTAAAATAAAGTTAATACCTAAACAATCAGCGTTCCTTATAGCAATAGCCACAATTTCAACACTGGATGTGGTATGATTACATAGAATTTTGTAGATACAAAATGCTCGTTTTGATTTATTTGTGACCACAATTAATTTCCCGCGAATATATATATTCATACGACACACGAACACCATGTTAGTGTTCATGTGTCGTATGAATAGATATCGTTGCGGGGAATTACAATGGAAAAACAAGCTAATAAAAACAAATGGATTAATATTCCATCCCCTCTAATCACGCCTTGCTAAATCATCCACCAGAGGCACCAGTATCAGGTACACCAATCCCTAAATCCCTACTGCAGCACAGACTACATGTACCTCAGACACCACTTCATCCGCCAGCAACGAGACCGTGGAATCAACTGCCAAAGCACATTGTGACAGCTACCAGCCTTGAAGTGTAACGACATAGGCTTTCAATGACTTTTACATAGTTTAAAAAATAAATCTTTTTACTGCGCCAAATAAGGACTCTTCAATCGTTATTGTACATCAAGAAAGGGATCTTGTATAATATATGAAGAAGTAGGGATGTGATTGATACCATCCATTTCTCAAGAAAGAATTGAAAGTTGCAAATCTCTAAAAACGGATGCTTTTGATATGACGTTGTAAGAAAAACAAAAACTCAAATTTAATTTCTGAAGTCCACGTATAAATTGCCACAAAATTATCAATTCAAAAGATACCATGCGATGCGAATAATGCCCAGTTGTTCCACTCTAATAACTTTTAGTGAGTCATTGCCATTTCATTACAAATTGGACTTTTAAAGAAATTTTTATTGACGCACACACTTTCACAAACGAATAATCAAAATTTGCTATATGCAGTATTATTTAAGGTTGAACCTGCGCTCCAAACTTTTCATAGATATTGGAGATCTCTTGAACAAATACGTCACTTTCAATGACAGCTTAGGCAGATTCGATAACAAGAAGTAAGATTCCAAAAAGAGAAGTCATGCTCATTGACAAATCGTTTTGATCCCTTGATCGTTCAGAGATTTTATTGCCCCACATTCTTGTTTCGAAGCTTACAACTACTTTGTTGGTCTGTAATTTTATAAACCTCGGTATAATGTAAATGTATTTTCACACCTGTATACTTTGTGTATGTCTGTTCAAAGTGTGATTGGTGCAATACTTTATTCAATTGCTTTCAAAACCAAAGATGTCTTGACCGCTCCAAGGGGTAAAACCAAGCTTCATTTTTTTTATGTCCTGTATTTTACGGTCAAGTGGTCACTGGCCTTAAATAAATGTTAGTAAGAATGCCCTTCTGACTATGTTCTTGAGTTTAATTATTCCTTTTCTTTCAATCAAGCCATACATTGAAAAAGCGTATAAGGAAAGATCAATCAGCGTCTCTGACATTCATTTTACAAACATCTGATGACATTTTTTGGGCATTAGAACTTAGCACCATACATGTCACTGCTGATAATCAAATGTAAAGCCAAACGCAATACTTATGTTTTATATTTACAAAATGCCAATAACAATTCAGGTGAAATAGTTCCCAGCCTAGTAGTTTCCATAATGCTTCAATCTGAAACAAAACAGAAACAAAATACCAGTAAGAATTTGCGACTTTGTTAGGTCGATGTATGTACTAGGAAATATGTCGATCAAGATGCCTACAATAAATGGGTATAAAGATGGCGGAGCATACAAATATACAGCTCAACACAATCACAGTGCATCCTTCGGATAATAAATGTATCAACAAATGAATCATATCAATAGAAATTAACATTTATATTTATTTATAATATAAACCTTTCACAACAGGAGGCCTGGCCTGAAAGTCCCAAAGTCGCTCACCTGAGATTCAAAGGAACTGACCTGCTTTGTGCAGCCCAAAATGTCATAAGAACAAAATGTTCTTACCAACTGTCATGACTAGTGAACACCCTGTCAGCCACGTTTTTCTACAGACAAGAACCATTTTCATAAACATTCAAGATATCATTTAAACAAATATTCTGACAAAGTTTCATGAAGATTCATGAAGCCATATAAGGAAAAATGTCCAGCCCCTTGGTAGCCATATTTTTCAAGCAACTGGAACCATTTTCGAACTTGTCCAAGATATCATTTGGACAAATCTTCTGACAATATTTCATGATGATCGGACAATAATTATGGCTTCTAGAGTGTTAATAAGGTTTTACAAAAGCAATATAAAGCAATTTTAGGAAAAATAACCTTCCCCCTGGTGGCCATGTTTTCAAAACAAATGTAACCATTTTCTAACTCATCCAAGATATCATTGAGACCAATCTTCTGACCAAATTTCATGAAGATTGGACAACAAATGTGGCCTCTAGAATGTTAACAAGGTTTTACTAAAGCTATATATAGCCATATAAGAAAAAATGCCCCGCCCCCTGTTGGCCATGTTTTTAAAGCAACCAAAACCATTTTGAAACTCATCCAAGATATAATTGGGACAAATCTTCTGACCAAGTTTCATGAAGATCAGAAAATAAATGTGGCCTCTAGAGTGTTAACAAGGTCTTACTATAGCCATATAAGGAAAAATGCCCCGCCCCCTGGCGGCCATGTTTTCCAACCAACCGGCATCATTTTTGAACTCTTCCAAGATGTTGCTGAGATTAATCTTCTGACCAAGTTTAATGAAGATCGGATAATAAATGTGGCCCTATAGTGTTAACAAGATTTTACTATAGCCATATAAGGAAAAATGCCCCGCCCCTTGGCAGCCATGTTTTTCAAGCAAACACAACCATTTTCCAACTCGTCCTACATATTATTGGGATGAATTTTCTGAACATGTTTCATTAAGATTGGACAATAAATGTGGCCTCTAGAGTGTAAACTAGTTTTACTAAAGCCATAAATAGCCATATAAGGAAAAATGCCCTGGCCCCTGGTGGCCATGTTTTTCAAGCAAACAAAATGATTTTCGAACTTATCCAAGATAAACTTGGGAAAAATATTCTGACCGAGTTTCATGAAGATCGAAAAATAAATTTGGCCTCTAGAGTATTAACAAGGTTTTACTATAGCCATATAAGGAAAAATGCCCCACCCCCTGGCGGTCATGTTTTCCAACCAACGGGCATCATTTTTTAACTTCTCCAACATATTATTGGGATGAATCTTCTGACCAGGTTTCATGTAGATCGGACAATACATGAGGCCTCTTGAGTGTTAACAAGATTTTACTATAGCCATATAAGGAAAACTGCATCGCCCCTTGGCAGCCATGTTTTTCAAGCAAACGTAACCATTTTTGAACTCGTCCAAGATATTATTGAGACCAATCTTCTGACCAATTACATGAAGATTGGACAATAAATGTGGCCTCTAGAGTGTTAACAAGGCAAATGTTGACACCGCTTAACTTACGACGGACAAAAGGCGATCACAAAAGCTCACCATGAGCACATTATGCTTAGGTGAGCTAATAAAAGTAGTTGAACACTGAAATTTAAAATCACACATCTCAATACAAACCACAGGACTTCAGGAGCCACACAACTATATTTGTATTTTGCCATATTGACCTTCCAATTTCAAAGTTCTTAGGGCTTTAAATAGTTTATTGGGTTCCGAAAACAAAAAACTCTGTCCAAATGGTAACTTTTAAGCCTGATGGAAATTTGCTAGAAACTGAATCTAACCATTTGCTACGTTGCCAATAAGCATAGTATGGTAGGGTCAGAAAGTACAAATTTGCAGACTGGTTTTAGAAAGCATAACAATACAAGAGGGCCAAGATGGCCCTAGTTCACTCACCTGAGAGGAGTTGGTTCATTCAATCTTTACCAAATGTCAAACTTTACCTAGATATTGTCCAGACAAACATCCTGGTCAAGTTTCATCATTATTGAACCAAAACTCTGGCGCATGGAGTGTTTTTATTTTTGTAAGATTTAACCTGGTTACCTATATTTT
Organism: Dreissena polymorpha; assembly: GCF_020536995.1. Lineage (NCBI taxonomy): Eukaryota > Metazoa > Mollusca > Bivalvia > Myida > Dreissenidae > Dreissena > Dreissena polymorpha. The sequence goes on from NC_068355.1 coordinate 153,587,216, forward strand.
GAGTTGATCCCCCTAACCAAACATCAAACTTTGCTTACACAAATAAATATGACCAAGATTCATAAAATCTGAAACAAAATTGTGACCTCTAGAGTGTTAACAAGGATTTTGTATAATATAAAGAAAATTTGGACAATCTAAGAGCAATAATTATGGCATTTATAAGGTGATTTTGCTCATTATCAAACTTGACTGAGATCTTTCAGCAAATTTGATAAAGAATGCTTGAGAAATGTGAATGCTAGAGTGTTTACAAAACAAATACGGACGGACAGACGGCGGACAAAGACCAATCCTAAAACCTCACCTGAGCAATCGGGTGAGCTAAAAAGTGTGTTTCACCAATCTGAGCCATTTTTCAAATTGTCCGAGAAATCAATAAAACCAATCTATTGACTAAGTTTCACGATGATTAGGCACAAAATGTGACTTCTATAGTGTTTGATCACAAGGTTTCTCTCTAGTCACATCAGGAAAACTGCCCCACCCCCCTGGCAGCCATATTTTTTTACCGATCGGGACCATTTGCAAACTCATCTGAGATATATGTAAAACCAATCTTTTCACCAAGTTTCATGATGATTGGGCAATTAATGTGACTTCTAGAGTGTTCACAAGCTTTTTTTACTATATAAATATAGGAAAACGCCCCCCCCCCCCCCGGCAGCCATGTTATGCAACTGACTGGAACAATTTTCGAACTCAACTCTTGTATCAAGCGAACAAATGTTCTGACCAAATTTCATGAAAATTGGGCCAAAAATGTGACTTCTAGAGTGTTCACATGTTTTCACTATATACATATAGAAAAAAATGCCCCGCCCACAGGCGGCCATGTTTTTTCAACGATCTCGACCATCTTCAATCTCGTCTGAGATATCAATGAAACCTATGTTTTGACCAACTTTCATGATGATTGGGCAAAAATTGTGACTTCTAGAGTGTTTACAAGGTTTCTCTATAGCCAAATAAGGAAAATTGCCCCGCCCACTGGTGGCCATGTTTTTCAACGGACCGGAGCAACTTTTGAACTCAAGCAACATATCATTAAGGCAAACATTTTGACTAAATTTCATGAAAATTGGGCAAAAATGTGACTTCTAGAGTGTTCACATGTTTTCAGTATATACATATAGAGAAAAATGCCCCGCCCACTGGCGGCCATGTTTTTTCATCGATCTGGACCATTTTTCGAACTCGTCTGAGATATCAATAAAACAAATGTTTTGACCAACTTTCATGATGATTGGGCAAAAATTGTGACTTCTAGAGTGTTTACAAGGTTTCTCTATAGCCAAATAAGGAAAACTGCCCCGCCCACTGGCAGCCATGTTTTTCAACAGACAGGAGCAACTTTTGAACTCAAGCAACATATCATTAAGGCAAACATTTTGACTAAATTTCATGAAGATTGGGCATGAAATGTGACATGTACAGTGTTTACAAGGTTTTTCTTTCTTTTTGACCTAGTGACAAGTTTTTGACCCAGCATGACCCAGTTTCGAACTCGATCGAGATATCATTGGGACAAATCTTCAGACCAAGTTTCATGATTATCGGAAATAAATGTGGCCTCTAGAGTGATTACGAACAAATGTGGACTGACGGACGACGAACAAAGACCGGTCACAAAAGCTCACCTGAGCAATCAGGTGAGCTAAAAAGTGACAGCATTTTTTAGGATCACAGATGGTATCTGCATGGAAACAATTGCTTTATCTGACCTGTACAGGAGCGCCTTTCCTGAGACAGTGCCAATAGTAAGGTATCCACTGTTCACGGAGAAGTCGACCACAGTAGGCACCTTTAGATTGTGATCCATCTTGTCAGGGAAGTTGGAGAACACTGACTGACTTGCTATGTGGAACTGAACATTACAGAATATAAAACAGGGCATAACAAACAGACTGGCTGGCAAAGTGGATATGACTATGGAAGAATGTTAAACATGGAGTAACAAGAGATGTGTTTGTCAGAGACACAATGCCCCCTTCTGCGCAGCTTTAAAGCCACATATTTGACCTTTGAACTTGAAGGATGACCTTGACCTTTTATCACTCAAAATGTGAAGCTTCATGAGATATACATGCATGCCAAATATCAAGTTGCTATCTGAAGTGACATAAAAGTTATGAGCATTTTTCGAAACCTAAATGCCAAATCTAAATGCAAATTGTGACGGAAAGACAGACGGACGGTCCGATCACTATATGCCCTCCTTCGGGGATTGAAAACAGACCAGCAGGAAAAGTGGAACTGAGTGACAATGGGTGAATGTTAAACATGGAGTAAACGGACTATCAGGCAAAGTGGAGCTGACTATGGGAGAATGTTAAACATGAAGTTAAAAAACGGGCTGGCAGGTGAAGGGGAACTGAATATTGGGGAATGTTTAACATGGAGGAAAAACGGACTAGCAGGTGAAGGGGAACTAAATATGGTGGAATGTTTAACATGGAGGAAAACCGGACTGGCAGGTGAAGTGGAACTAAATATGGAAGAATGTTAAACATGGAATAAAAACAGACTGGTAGGCAAAGTGGAACTAAATATGGAACTAAATATGGAAGAATGTTAAACATGGAGTAAAAAAAGGACTGGCAGGTGGAACTGACTGTGAAAATGTTAAACATGGAATAAAAACGGACTGGAAGGCGAAGTGAAACTGACTGGGAGAATGTTAAACATGGAGGAAAAGCAGATGAAGTGGAACTGACTATGTGAGAATGTTTAACATAGTGGAAAAAACGGATTGGCAGGTGAAGTGGAACTGGCTATGGAAGATTGTTAAACATGGAGTAAAAACGGACTGGCAGGTGAAGTGGAACTTAATATGGAAGAATGTTAAACATGGAATAAAAACAGACTGGTAGGCGAAGTGGAACTGAATATGGCAGAATGGTTAACATGGAGTAAATCACAAATTAGCACACTGGGTACAACAGAATATGGGAGAATATTAATAAAACAGGGAGCAAAACATGGAATGTTTGGCAGGTGGAACTGATTTAGAAGAGCATGAAAAGGGGGCATTATAAAGATGAATAATTATGGCTCCATTTGGTTTTGTTTGTTGGATGTTACAACATTATTATTAAGGAACATTAAAATATTTAAGACTTTTTACAATACAGTTTTTAACTTTACAATTGAAAACTATACTCCATTCATCTTTTCATATGAGTGAGTTAAATACATCTTATTTTGTTAATAATTTTGTAATGATCTTATTAATCAAGTCATTTACCAAACGCATGAATTGGTGGACATTGATTTTTGGTCCCCAAAATGAGAACTTACAAGTTTGACAGCCTTTTCTTCGTCTCTTGATCCTATGCAGAGAATCTCTGAAGTAGCATTAAATTTGGCTATTTTGCAGCTAGATGTGAGGTTCATGATGCTCTTTATAGGCTTGGGTTCAAATTCCAACATGCAACTCTCTCTCTCATACAGATTGACAACACCTGTGTTGGAACTGTCAAAAAAAGAAAATCAATATTTGTACCAAATTGTATGGCTTATATTTCCTTTCTTAGTTTCAACAAAATATAACAAGCAGTTAGAGCAGCTGAAAAAAAGTAACTAAATATTCGTACGTGGAAAAACGGACGTATGGCCATAATTCTGCTTAAACTCTTTGAATACAAAGTTCCACTCTTTAAGACATTCAACTTTAAAATTTGATCCAACCAGTAGTTGAAAACACACAATTTTTGGGATAATATATTCGTTAAAGACAAAAAGGGACATTCTGCAAAAATTCCTGAGATCCATAATAACATTAATAACTAGAGCTTTGTCACAGACGTGACGAATACCCCCACATGCCACATTTTGCATGTCGTGTTCACAAAAAACAGCGGACACCATGCTCAATTTTTAAAACACACCAAGTGACCCTTTGACCTAGTTTTTGACCCAGAAAGGCCCATGTTCTAACTTGGCCTTAAGATCATCTCCATAAAACTTCTGAGCAAGTTTGGTGAAGATCGGATGTTAACTACTTGAATTAGAGAGCAGACACCATGCTGAATGTTAAACAAGAGGGCCAAGATGGCCCTAGTTCGCTCACCTGAGAGGAGTCTGTTCATTCAATATTTACCAAATGTCACGCTTGACCTAGATATTGTCCAGACAAACATCCTGGTCAAGTTTCATCATTATTTCATCTGCGAGTCATGATCAATGTACTTATGAAGTTTGATGATCCTAGGCAAGCATTCTTGAGTTATCATCCAGAAACCATTTTTCTTAGTTGAGTCGGCGTGACATTGACACCCATTGTGTGAATACGTTTTTTGGTACTGTGACCTTGACCTAGTGACCTGATAATCAATAGGGGTCATCTGCGAGTCATGATCAATATACCTATGAAGTTTCATGAACCTTGGCATAAGCGTTCTTGACTTATCATCCGACAACCATTTTACAATTTCATGTTGCCGTGACCTTTGCCCTAGTAACCTGAAAATCAATAGGGGTCATCTTCGAGTCATGATCAATGTACCTATGAAGTTTCATGATCCTAGGCATAAGTGTTCTTGAGTTATCATCTCGAAACCATTTGACTATTTTGGGTCACTGTGACCTTGACCTTTGACCTAGTGACCTGAAAATCAATAGGGGTCATCTACGAGTCATGATCAATGTACCTATGATGTTTCATGATCCTTGGCCTAAGCGTTCTTGAGTTATCATCCGGAAACCATTTTACTATTTCAGGTCATCGTGACCTTGAACTTTGACCTAGTGACCTGAAAATCAATAGGGGGTATCTGTGAGTCATGATCAATGTATCTATGAAGTTTCATGATCCTAGGCATAAGCGTTCTTGAGTTATCATCCGGAAACCATTTTACTATTTCGTATCTTCGTGACCTTGACCTTTGACCTAGTGACCTGAAAATCAATAGGGGTCATCTGCGAGTCATGATCAATGTACCTATGAAGTTTCATGATCCTTGGCATAAGCGCTCTTGACTTATCATCTGGAAACCATCTTGTGGACGGACTGACATGAGCAAAACAATATAACCCCTCTTCTTCGAAAGGGGGGGGGGGGGGGGGGGAGGGGAATAATAAGAAAACTGCCCCCCTCCCAGCAGTCATGTTATTCAACTGACCGGGACCATTTTTGAACTCATCTCTCGTATTAAGGAAACAAATGTTCTGAGCAAATTTCATGAACATTGGGCCAAAAATGTGACTTCTACTGCGTTCACGTTTTCACTATATACATATAGAGAAAAATGCCCCACCCGCTGGCGGCCATGTTTTTTCACCGATCCCGACCATTTTCAAACTCGTCTGAGATATCAATAAAACCAATGTTTTGACCAACTTTCATGATGATTGGACTAAAATTGTGACTTCTAGAGTGTTTACAAGGTTTCTCTATAGCCAAATAGGGAAAACTGCCACTATATACATATAGAGAAAAATACCCCGCCCACTGGCGGCCATGTTTCTTCACCGATTTCGACCATTTTCGTACTCGTCCGAGACATCAATTCAATCAATGTTATGACCAGCTTCCATAATGATTGGGTGAAAATTGTGACTTCTAGAGTGTTTACAAGGTTTCTCTATAGCCAAATAAGGAAATCAGCCCCACCCACTGGCGGCCATGATTTAAACGGATCAGAACCACTTTTGAACTCAACCAAAATATCGTTAAGACGAACATTTTGACAAAGTTACATGAAGATTGGGCATGAAATGTGACTTCTACAGAGTTTACAAGGTTTTTCTTTTTTTGACCTAGTGACCTAGTTTTTGACCCGGCACGACCCAGTTTCAAATTCGGCCGATATTTCACTGGGACAAAGCTTCTGACCAAGTTTCATGAAGATGGGACAAGCAATGTGCCCTCTAGAGTGTTTACGAGCAAATGTTAACGGACCGACGGATGGACATACGACGGACAAAGACAGGTCACAAAAGCTCACCTGAGCAATCAGGTGAGCTGAAAATGCACTAAGTGACCCCGTGACCTAGTTTAAGGCCCGGAATGGCCCATGTTCAAACTTGTCCTTGAGATCATATAGATAAAGCTTGTGACCAAGTTTGGTGAGGATTGGATGAAAACTACTTGAATTAGAGAGCAGACAACATGGTGAGGTTTAAAACGCACTAAGATACCCCGTGACCTAGTTTTTGACCCAGCATGACCCATATTCATACTTGACCTAGACATCATCTATATACAACTTCTGACAAAGTTTGGTGAAGATTGGATGAAAACTACTTGAATTAGAGAGCAGACAACATTGTGATGTTTAAAACGCACTAAGTGATCCCTTGTTTTTGACCCGGCATGACCCATATTCAAACTTGCCCTACCCATTATCAAGATACAACTTCTGACCAATTTTGGTGAAGATTGGATAAAAACTACTTGAATTAGAGAGTGGACAACATGGTGAGGTTTAAAACACACTAAGTGACCCCATGACCTAGTTTTTGACCCGAAAAGGCCCATGTTCGAACTTGGCCTTAAGATCATCTAGATACAACTTCTGACCAAGTTTGGTGAAGATCAGATGAAAACTACTTGAATTAGAGAGTGGACAACATGCTGAATGTTTAAAACGCACTAAGTGACCCTGTGACCTAGTTTTTGACCAGGCAAGGCCCATGTTCGAGCTTGGCCTAGACATCATGTAGATACAACTTCTGACCAAGTTGGTGAAGATCAGATGAAAACTACTTGAATTAGAGAGCGGACACTTAATACGGACCGACAGACCAACCGACCGACAAGTTCACTCCTATATACCCCCCTAAACTTCGTTTGTGGGGGTATAACTATCATCTGTACATTAAGCTCAATCAACTGACAAACTTTGAGTGGCATACAGTCAGTGGTAAGTTAGGAGTCTAAAGACAATTTTTTTGGATCCCAATAGTAGTTAAAGATAAGTTGCAAAAACACAATTTTGGGAGTATATTACTATAGTTGAAAAACAGACTAAGGGCCATCATTCTGTCAAACCTCCATGCAGCTAAAATTCCTTTCTTTAAGATCATTCTCTCATCAAACAGGCATTCAACTATAACGGTTTGATTGAGATTCCCCCAGAACATAAAGAGAAGTCAAACGCAAAATTTTGGGACGATGCTTGTCAAAGCCAAATTCGCTTCTCTATGACAATCTACTAATTAAAGGATATTAAACTATTAAAGTTTCAGCATGATCAAACCAGTTGTTAAAAAGGAATTGAAAACACAAGTTACAGGAAATCAAAGGGCCATAATTCTGCCAAAACTAGTCATTGCCAGAATTCCTATCTGTAAGATCATCTACACATTAAGGGCATTCAAATAAGATTGTGTGAGCGAGATCCAACGAGCAGTTAAGAAAAAGCTCAATACGCAAGCTTCAGGATATATGTAACGACATATAGATGTAATGCTTAAAACAGCCCACTCCAAAAATGCATAAATAAAATTGTAAACATGATCCAAAAAAACATTTCACAAACCAGTTAACATTTTAACAAAATTATACTTTCAACAAGAGCTGTCACCATAGGATGACTTATGCCCCCTATAAACGCTTGATAGAAGTTATGAGCTTTTTTTGAAACCTAAACACAGATTTTGAAACCTAAATGCGGACCCTAAGTTCAAGGTCAAGGGGTCAAAATGTGTGTGCGTATGGAAAGGCCTTGCCTGTATACACATGCATACCAAATATGAAGGTTATATCTCAAGGGACATAGAAGTTATGAGCATTTTTCAAAACCTAAACGCAGATTTCGAAACCTAAACGCGGACCCTAAGTTCAAGGTCAAGGTCACAGGGGTAAATTTTTTGTGCGTATGGAAAGGCCTTGTCCATATACGCATGCATACTAAATATGAAGGTTATATCTCAAGGGACATAGAAGTTATGAGCATTTTTTGAAACCTAAACGCAGATTTCGATACCTTAACGCGGACCCCAAGTTCAAGGTCAAGGTCACAGGGGGTAAAAAAATTTGTGCGTATGGAAAGACCTTGTCCATATACACATTTATACCAAATATGAAGGTTATATCTCAAGGGACATAGAAGTTATGAGCATTTTTTGAAACCTAAAGGCAGATTTCGAACCCTAAATGCGGACCCTTAGTTCAAGGTCAAGGTCACAGGGGTAAAAAGGTTTGTGCGTATGGAAAAGCCTTGTCCATATACACATGCATACCAAATATGAAGGTTAAATCTCAAGGGACATAGAAGTTGTGAGCATTTTTCAAAACCTAAACGCAGATTTCGAAACCTAAACGCGGACCCTAAGTTCAAGATCAAGGTCACAGGGGTAAATTTTTTTGTGCGTATGGAAAGACCTTGTCCATATACACATGCATACCAAATATGAAGGTTATATCTTAAGGGACATAGAAGTAATAAGCATTTTTCGAAACTTAAACGCAGATTTTGAAACCTAAACGCGGACCCTAAGTTTAAGGTCAAGGTCACAGAGGTAAAAATGTTTGTGCGTATGGAAAATCCTTTTCCATATACACATGCATACCAAACATGAAGGTTATATCTCAAGGGACAGTTATGAGCATTTTTCGAAACCTTAAAGCAAAGTGTGACGGAAAGACAGACAGACAGACGGACAGTCCAATCACTATATGCCACCTTTTCTTCGAAAAGGGGGCATAAAAAGACCTATCAATATACAAACTGCAAATCATAGTCCCTACCCACAAGCCAGGTACTGGTTGTTCAGAGAAACAGTCAAAAAGGTTCCACGGGTACATCCCTCATCAATAAAGCGGTGTATACACTCACGTGAACGTATATCCCATACATACACATGACCATCATCTACAACAAAACACACATGGAGGTTTAATTAGTGCACAAAACTGTTGTTGAAGATATAGAAACAAAGTTCTCTTCATTAAACCTTAATTTATAGACAAACAAGGGACAAAATTGTCACAAAATCAGGTTTTCAATTTGAAAAAAAAGTCTGATAAAGGAAGACACCTCAAACTGAAATAAATCTATTTTTAGTTGTTGCGACCTTGACCTTGGAGATATTGACATAATTTTTTCGCGAGACACACGGTCTAATGATGGTGAACAAATGTACCAAATGATTTTAAAATCTCACAATGAACGACAAAGTTATGGCCCGGACAAGCTTGTTCCGCCCGCCCGCCGACATTCACCAATCTAATAACCAGTTTTTTCCTTTGGAAAACCTGGTTAAATATATATTGTTAAATTGTTGAAGTCTTTTAAACAACAGCATGAATAATTGTTAAACGAATAATACAATAAGAAAACGTTTGCCAATTGTTTTAAATGCACTTGCATTTGTTCGTTTGTTAGCATAACTGAATGCTATTGTTTGTCTTTTTCATTGTCTTACATTTCTATTCTAAATAATGACTTACCTCCAAAGGAGAAAAGCTGTTGTCCATCAATTGAGAAAGATATAGACTGTACATGGCCATTCATCTTCAAACTGAACAACCACTCTTTTGACTGGAAATAAACAATTAATCCCTTCCTACTCAGAACCAAAGTAAAAATGACTATGTTCAAACTTGCAGTCTGTTCAGGTTTTATGCTGTTTGCTGCTCATCAGTATCTTAGGGTTGGAAATGAAGCCTTCAAACTTGAATTTAGTAAGAAAGGTATTTAATAAACAAACAGCAAAAAACCTTGAACTGCTACAACCACAGCTTATATTCTCCAACAATAATTTGTACCTTATTACAAACAGATTTGAAAGAAATGAACACAACACAAATTCATTATTATTTACGATACACAGACACATATACGTGTATATAAAATAAACAAGACTATTGCCAAGCAATAAAAGTCTCCTACCGGTGAAACTCGACCATTTTCAGCAATATTTCTAGTCTATTTGTTGCCATATCAACCATAATTTTTTAAGTATGACAGAAGCAAACTAGAGCTTTGTAACAGACGTGACGAATACCCCCACATGCCGCATTGACACATAATATTTTGCATGTCGTCTTCACAAAAAACAGCGGACACCATGCTCAATTATTAAAACGCACTTAGTGACCCGTTGACCTAGTTTTTGACCCAGAAAGGCCCATGTTCTAATTTGGCCTTAAAATCATTTCCATAAAACTTCTGACAAAGTTTGGTGAAAATCGGATGTAAACTACTTGAATAAGAGAGCGGACACCATGCTGAATGTTAAACAAGAGGGCCATGATGGCCCTGAATCGCTCACCTGACTCATTAAGATCAGATGAAAACTATGACCTCTATTGTCTACACAATGTTTTTCTATGATTTGACCTAGTGACCTAGTTCCTGACTCTAGATGACCAAAATACAATCCCAATCCAGATTTCATCAAGATAAACATTCTGACCACAGTTCATAAATATTGGATGAAAACTGTGACCTCTATTGTCAACACAAGGTTTTTCTATTTATTTGACCTAGATTTTTACCCCAGATGACCCAAATACAATCCCACCCAGATTTCATCAAGAATTCTGACCAAATTTCATAAAGGTTGGATGAAAACTGTGATCTCTAATGTCTACACAAGGTTTTTCTATTATTTGACCTAGTGACCTAGTTTCTGACCCCAGATGACCCAAATAAAATCCCAACCCAGATTTCATCAAGATAAACATTCTGACCAAATTTCATAAAGATTGGATGAAAACTGTGACCTCTATTGTCTACAGAAGGTTTTTCTATTATTTGACCTAGTGACCTTGTTTTTGACCCCAGATGACCCAAATACAATCCCAAACCGGATTTCATCAAGATAAACATTTTGACCAAATTTCATCAATATTGGATGCAAACTGTGACCTCTACTGTCTACACAAACAAATTGTTGACGGACGGACACACGCAGGCACGCACAACGGACGCCGGACATCACACGATCACATAAGCTCACCGTGTCACTTCATGACAGGTGACCTAAAAATATGTGCCGGAGATAAACATGAACAGTTGTGGTTAAAATCCCATAGAAACAAGGGCTGTTTGTAAAACATGCATGCCCCCCTATATGGGCTATAAGTTGTAGTAGCAGCCATTGTGTGAATACGTTTTTTGTCACTGTGAATGGTGGTGGTGGTGGTGGTGGTGTAGTAGTAGTAGTAGTAGTAGTAGTAGTAGTAGTAGTAGTAGTAGTAATAGTAGTTGTAGTAGTAGTAGTAGAAGTAGTAGTAGTAGTAGTAGTAGAAGTAGTAGTAGTAGTAGTAGTAGTAGTAGTAGTAGTAGTAGTAGTAGTAGTAGTAGTAGTAGTGGTAGTAGTAGTAGTAGTAGTAGTAGTAGTAGTAGTAGTAGTAGTAGTAGTAGTAGTGGTAAAAGTAGTAGTAGTAGTGGCAGTAGTAGTAGAAGTAGTAATAGTAGACGTGGTGGTGGTGGTGGTGGTGGTGGTGGTGGTAGTAGTAGTAGCAGTAGTAGTAGTAGTAGTAGTAGTAGTAGTAGTAGTAGTAGTAGTAGTAGTAGTAGTAGTAGTAGTAGTAGTAGTAGTAGTAGTAGTAGTAGTAGTAGTAGTAGTAGTAGTAGTAGTAGTAGTAGTAGTAGTAGTAGTAGTAGTAGTAGTAGCAGTAGCAGTAGCAGAAGCAGTAGCAGCATTACAAGACCAATACTTAAGAATGATCGAATGGGAAAAGGTAACCTAGCACTGGCAGTAAATATGGGGCTCATTTACAGGTCAGATTTGGAATCTCTGCTGTAAAATGAGATTTTGAATTAATTAAAGGGAGGCAAATCTGTAATAAAAAGAACATGCATAAACCGTAGTTGTTTCCCTTGTTTGAACCATGCTAAACCCTTACAAGTTTGGAAAGAATTGGATGAAAAATTTGGACTTTATTGCATAAACACCATTTTCTCAATTCAAGGGGAGGTAATTCTGTACTTCATGGACCAATAATGCTCATTTTTTGTAGGGTTCGTGTCCTCATTGATATAAAGACACTGTGCAAATTTGGAAAGGATCGGACAAAAAATTTGGAAGATTTTTGAAAGTTTTCACAAAATAGGCAAAAACGAATAAACATGCAAAGTTCAACGAGCTCCTGCGGCCATGTTTTTTGACGAATCAAATTTCTTTGAACAACTTTTTCAGGGGAGCCTTCATAGGTCATCCCTGTGAAATTTTTTGAAAATCTGATGAGCGGTTTCTGACAAGAAGATTTTTTAAGGTTTTTACCATTAGGGTCATGGCGGCCATCTTGGTTATGTGATCAATTTTTTTTTAACAATTCTTTTGTCCCATGACCTAGGGATGCTCCACATGAAATTTAGTTGAAATTGGCTCAATGGTTTAGGTAGAAGAAGATGTTTACAAATTGTTTACAGACGGCCGGACGCCGGACGCCGAGTGATCACAATAGCTCACCCCGAGCTATCGCTCAGGTGAGCTAAAAACGCACTAAGTGACCCCATGACCGACAAACCAACCGACCAACCCTCCGACCGACAGACAAGTTGACTCGTATATATCCCCCTAAACTTCGTTTGTGGGGGTATAATCACGTGCATAATCTCCATATGCCTACTGTCCATGTTTCATGAAAATATATAAAGAACTTTTAAAGTAATGGCGGGATCCAGAAAAGGGAGACAGAGCGCAAACCATTTCACCGGTAGGGGACTAATAAAAAATGTCAAGTATTGCATGATGGTAGCAAACTTTTAAACATATGTTTACATTTCCTTTTACAAGCAAAGACAATGGCATTTGTTTTCATGGGTAGTAACCTTTTACCATAATTAATCAAGATCTTAACTCACCTTTGCGGAAATGAAGTGCATATTGCCATACTGTCCCATGAACACGTAATATTTCCCATCTGGCGACATCTCAAACACTGCCATGCACTTCTCCTCTATACCTGCACAGAAAGGTTGTGTTTTAAATGACTGCATTGGTGTTAATGGCTTAAAAAATATGGTAAAAATAAGAAAAAAGTACATTCAGCAAACATTTTATCACATCAAACACATTATAATTCTATATGATAGTGAAAAGACAAAACTAGAGGTTTGTCACAGAAGTGACAAATATACCCCCACATGCCGCATTGACACAATATTTTGCATGTCGTCTTCACAAAAAACAGCGGACACCATGCTCAATTTTTAAAATGCATTAAGTGACCCTTGACCTAGTTTTTGACCCAGAAAGGCCCATGTTCTAGGCCTTGTGATCATCTCCATAAAACTTCTGACCAAGTTTGGTGAAGATCGGATGTAAACTACTTGAATTAGAGAGCGGACACCTGCTGAATGTTAAAAAACGCACTAAGTGACCCCGTGACCTAGTTTTAGGCCCAGAATGGCCCATGTTCAAACTTGTCCTAGACATCATTTAGATAAAACTTGTGACCAAGTTTGGTGAGGATTGGATGAAAACTACTTGAATTATAGAGTGGACAACATGGTGAGGTTTAAAACGCACTAAGATACCCCGTGAACTAGTTTTTGACCCGGCATGAACCATATTCAAACTTGACCTAGACATCATCTAGATACAACTTCTAACCAATTTTGGTGAAGATTGGATGTAAACTACTTGAACTAGAGCTTTGTCACAGACATGACGAATACCCCCATATGCCGCATTGACACATAATATTTTGCATGTCGTCGAGAGGACACCATGCTGAATGTTAAAAAACGCGTTTTCCCTGTGACCTAGTTTTTGACCCGGCAAGGCCCATGTTCGAACTTGGCCTTAAGATCATCTAGAAACAACTTCTGACCAAGTTTGGTGAAGATCGGATGAAAACTACTTGAATTAGAGAGCAGACAACATGCTGAATGTTTATAACGCACTAAGTGACCCCGTGACCTAGTTTTTGACCCGGCAAGGCCCATGTTCGAACTTAGCCTAGACATCATGTAGATACAGCTTCTGACCAAGTTTGGTGAAGATCGGATGAAAACTACTTGAATTAGAGAGCAGACACTTAATACGGACCGACAGACAGACCGACCAACAAGTTCACTCCTATATACCCCCCTAAACTTTGTTTGTGGGGGTATAATTACTCAACGAACTAACATAATCAGAATCGTTATTAATATGAGTATGAATATGATTAATAAACCTATTACATAATCACAATTCCTTACAAACAATATAACAGGGCTGTGATTCCCGTAAGACATAATTATCAAGATTTAAAACAGAATTGCCCTGATTCCTTATGCCTCCACAAACACATTACATGGTCATGATTGAATGAAAGGATACAACCATGATGTATGATGTAGGGACAGATTAGCAGCAAGATAGCAAAGTGCTTTAACCTACTCCTTTTTATTTCCCCCCGTCTGCTCCCTCCTCTCATTGACTGGTCAACAAAAAGTGTGGAAATATTTTTCAAAGTTTATATATTTTGTTCAAATGTTCAAGAGCAAATGATAAGACTATGCTTTAAAGCCATATATATATACTCAAAGTCAACAAATATTAAGTAAAATACTCCATAAAATAAAATAGTTTACAACAAGTGTTCCTTATAGCAAAAGCCAAAGTTAAAACGCGGGATGTCGTCTGGTTCCATGGATTTAACAAGACACAAAATGCTCCTCTTTATTTGTTGTGTGACAATTTTTTCAATGTGAATTTTCTGTCCACAATAACTATCCAGTACCTTTCAAAGGGACATCGACCACCTTCCCAGCCAGCATGTCCAGATACTTGAAGCATTTCCACCTGGAGCCAATGAGCACCTGCTCCCCATCTCTCGTGAAGTGGGCGCAGTTGATGGGAAAACTCTCCAGGAAGAAACTCTGGATTTTGGGATTCGTTTTGCCATCCACCTTAAATTGAAAATGAGTGTTGGTGTTGGAAAACAAGACTTAATGAATGCGTGTAAAGTGTTGTCCCAGATTAGCCTGAGAAGCTTCAGCAAAGAAATTACTTCCTTTAAAGGGATCTTTTCACGGTTTGGTAAATTGACAAAATTGAAAAAAGTTGTTTCAGATTCGCAAATTTTCGGTTTTGTTATGACATTTGTGAGGAAACAGTATTACTGAACATTTGCCATGGTCTAATGTAGCCATTATATGCATCTTTTGACCATTTAAAAACCTAAAAATTATAAAGCGTTGCAACGCGAAACGATTGAATAATTTTGAGAGTTCTGCTGTTGTCGTTTAAATTTGTGAAACTACGAAGATTGCTCATTTAACATATAAAATACGCGTCTTATGTATGCTTGGCAGGATAGCTCAGTTGGCTAATGCGTTTTTACTTTAGGTTTTCGTGGGTCGCTGGTTCAAGCACTGCTGCGGACGCCTTTTTTTCCTTTTTTAAATTTTATGTGTGATTTTTTACTGGAGCTTTTAAAATTTAATGTTTACATTTATCAATACATGTATAAAGCATTTAATGACAAACTTCAAAACATGTCAAAATCTGCGAAAAGGCCCCTTTAAATAAAAAGTACAATAAAGCAATTGAGTACGTGATAAGCCTGTACCAGTGCATACAGCTATAAAAGTTCAAGCAAAATCAACGCAGTAGTTAACATGTAAATAGGAGTTGATAATATTTTGGGACTTTAAATATTATAATTGAAAAACAGAGAATTCTGCATAAATTTGTTGAAGCGAAAATATCTTACCATTATTTCTACATTGAGGTCATTATATGTGAAAGTTTGATCTTAGTCCACTAAGAAGTTAAAGAACAGTTGAAAACAAAAGCTGCAACAAAATATATTATACAGTGGAAAAACAGACAAAGAGCCATCAATTCTTCCAATAATCGTGGCAGGCTGAACTCCTTTAATAACAGTCCACAAACCATTAAGTGCATTTATCTGCCAAAGTAGTACAAGTGTGATGGACCCAGTGGTTAAAGAGGCCTTAAGACCAGCAGACAGTTGGGAAGACAAGTCCAATGCTTAAATGCCTCCCACTCTGCGTGTGTGTGTGTGGGGGGGGGGCATATTTTTAAAACACACTTAGTGGCCCCTTCACCTAGTTTTTGACCCAGAAAGGCCCATGTTCTATCTTTGCCTTAAGATCATCTCCATAAAACTTCTGACCAAGTTTGGTGAAGATCGGATGTAAACTACTTGAATTAGAGAGCGGACACCATGCTGAATGTTAAAAAACGCACTCAGTGACCCCGTGACTAAGTTTTAGGCCCAGAAGGGCCCATGTTCAAACTTGTCCTAGAGATCATTTTAATCAAACTTGTGGCCAAGTTTGGTGAAGATTGGATGAAAACTACTTGAAATAGAGAGCGGACAACATGGTGAGGTTAAAAACGCACTAAGATACCCCGTGACCTAGTTTTTGACCCGGCATGATCCATAATTAAAATGAATTTTATTGTAAGAAAATGTGTTAAAAACACACTAAGTGACCCCGTGACCTAGTTTTTGACCTGGCAAGGCCCATGTTCGAACTTGGCCTAGACATGATCTAGATACAACTTCTGACCAAGTTTGGTGAAGATTAGATGAAAACTACTTGAATTAGAGAGCGGACAACATTGTGGGGTATATAGGAGTGAACTTGTCTGTCTGTCGGTCGGTTGGTCGGTCTGTCTGTCCGTATTAAGTGTCCGCTCTCTAATTCAAATAGTTTTCATCCGATCTTCACCAAACTTGGTCAGAAGTTGTATCTACATGATGTCTAGGCCAAGTTCGAACATGGGCCTTGCCAGGTCAAAAACTAGGTCACGGGGTCACTTAGTGTGTTTTTAACACATTTTCTTACAACAAAATTCATTTTAATTATTAAATACTTGCCTGCTATTTCTGGCTACACCATTTCAAGTTGGGTTATATCATCCATAAATTAATCAAGCGCCTGGAAACGGTTCACCTCCATAATGAAAGTATATAGGTAGGTCAGGTTAAACATATTACAATTTAACCTAACCGGAAATCAATACCCACAATTCATCTTCCTTTTCATAATTTTATAAAAATATTAATCGATGAGCGGAATGGGAGGTGGGACTTACCGATAGCTAGTAAGTATTTAATAATTAAAATGAATTTTATTTAAAGAAAATTTGTTTAATGTCATAAATACGTTACCTGCTATCTCTAGCTGATTTTGTAGCTCCGGCGGGAAGATTCGCTTATTATTATTTTTACAGCCAGAGATATTAGAACTAAGTCCTCAAATAATCTTCGTTAGTACAGTATTGTACTTTGATTCTTGAATGGGGCCAGCACACTTACGCCATAGAAGAAACTACTGTTTGAGCAACCACAAGAGGACCCAACATACATAAATTGTCCTGTTGACACTCAAGAGAACGAAGATAAAAAGTGGAAAAGGTAGTCAGATTCCTTCAAAAGGCAGCTTGAAGCAATTAAAGTGGAACATTATTAATATATGCCCACGAAGCCGAAAGAGCTCTTAATTCATGCGGTCTAATCTTAAAAGGAATAAATCCCTAGATTAGAGAGATGAGTAAGCCTTCTTAATAGTCAAGGCTACCCATTGAGAAATAGATGCCGCAAACACATCCCCCTCTTTTAACGGAATGAAAAGTCTTTTGCGAGAACCTCGAATAGACTTTACTCTTTTAAGATAGAACTTCAACGCCCTGACCAGGCAAAGGAGTCTATCATCATCTTCATGTCCACAAGTCTTAGAAAGACTTGGAACTTTGAAGGGTTTAGAAGCCTTACAGGGGAGTTGATTTTTAGCAAGGAATCCTGGCTGACATAACAACGTTAACAGATCCATCTGAGGAATCATAACGAAGATGACCATCCTCGATAGAAAGGGCATGAATTTCACTTCTCAATTTGGCTAAAGCCATAGTAAGAAGGAAAATGGTCTTCCTATTAAGGAACTATAACGAGGACGTTTAAGTTCCATAGCTCGAATCAGTTCCGAAATCGCTGGATCAGCACAGATTTGTGATGTATTACTAAAAGCCAACGTATGCGAAATCATAGATCTATATCCTTTGATAAAGCTAAGAGAAAGTTTCTTATCATCAAAAAGATGAGAAAATCTGCTATGCGTATAGCAGAGGGATTGAGGGGATCAATTTTCCCTCGAATACACCAATTAGAGAAGAGTTTCCATCGAGCATCATAGACTGCTCTGGTGGACTTTCTCCTTGCAGAAGCGACGAGGGTTGAAGCCCTGACAGAAAAGCGTTTCTTCTGCAGAGATTGCCTGATTACGGCCAGACGTGTAAGTGGAACATTGCTGGATCCGCATGTTGTCTGTCTCTTTTAGAAAGAAGATCTGATCTGTGAGGAAGTTTCCTGGGATAATCGCACAGGAGACTGAGAAGATCGTTGAACCAAGATCTCCTCGGCCACGAAGGGGCAATCCGGAGTATGAGACACAAACTTGCCCGGATTTTCTCCAATATTTGGGGAATCAGAATGGTTGGGGGATAGGCGTAGGCGTCCAGTTGGTCCCAATCGAATGAAAGCGCATCTACTGCCCACACTGCTGGATCGTAAACTGGACTCACAGTGGAAGTATGTGGTTGTGTCTGGTCGCAAATAGGTCGACCAGAGGATAACCAAACATGAGAACAATCTGATTGGTCACTTCTTGATGAAGTGACCACTCCGATGAAAGTAATTGGTGTTTGGGAGACAAACCATCCGCCAGGGCGTTGAGGCGACCTGAAATGTATTTGGCCAGAAGAGAAATGTTGAGCGTCTTGCAAAGAACAAGTAATTTCCTGGTTTCCAGATACAGGGAGTGAGAATGTGTCCCCCCCTTGTGCCTGGATGTAAGTAACAACTGATGTGTTGTCTGTTGACACCATCACACAAGATTCTCGAAGATGTGACTGGAAATGAGATACAGCTAGAAAGACTGCTCGCATTTCTAGATTGCTGATATGTAGATATGACTCCTCATGAGACCACAACCCTGAAACTATCAGACTGAGTGGTTCTAGATGAGCACCCCACCCTTTCTTGCTCGCATCCGTCATTAGATATAAAGACGGTTGCAGAGGAAGGGGTACTAATGCCAAGAGTCTTCTCGTCTAGCCACCACTGAAGATTAGGTATTAACTTCGGAAGAATTGGAATCTGCGATAACAGATTTTCTGGAGACCATTTTCAACAAGCCGAGAGGTAATGCTGAAGAGGACAAAGGAACAGACGTCCTAACTGCACAAAGTCTGCTACTGAGCTCAGGATACCGTTTAAAGAGAGGAATTCTTGAACTGTTATATGAGATTGGGACAAAACCCATTTGACCTTCACCAGAAGGTCTGATATACGTTGACGTGAGACTCTGACCTCATTGATGTGGGTCAAGAAATTAATTCCCACGAAAGTGAAATCTTACAAAGGAATGAGGTCTCATTTGTCTGCATTTAGAAGGAGCCCTAAGGATAGGAGTTCCTTCCAAGAGAATTTAAGGTGTTGCAGAAGCAAAAGGCGATCGAGCTGTTGTAAAAGCCAGTCATTAAAATATTGAAGAAAAATTCCGCTGCCATAAGCTTGGTAAAGACTAGAGGAGCCGTTGCCAACTCAAATGGCATCGTCGCCCGGAACTGGTAGACCTGGCCTCGAAAGGCAAAGAGCAGGTACTTCCGATAGTTGGGATGTATAGGAACATGGAAATATGCATCTTCCAGATCCAACAACACTGCCCAGTGCAGGGGTTTGATGGAATTCTGTATGAAGGAAGGAGTCTGCATCTTGAAAGTTGGTTTGAGTAGATATGTGTTGAAGACTTTTAAATCTCCAGAAACCATTTTTCTTTTTAACAAGAACAAGAGATGTGTTTGTCAGAAACACAATGCCCCCTATTGCGCCGCTTTGAAGCCATAAATTAGATCATTGACCTTGAACGATGACCTTGACCTTGACCTTTAGCCACTCAAAATGTGCAGCTCCATGAAATACACAATTCATGCATTCCAAATGAAGTTGAAATTCTTTGTCTGCTGTGATTGCATCTTGTATCCTTCCACCGAAAAGAAATCCTGATGATAGAGGTGCCGTACTGAGAGAATTAATACCTGGTTATAACAGAAAATCTTAAGGTTAAAGGATAAGATCTCTACGAATCCTTAGCATCTCAGACATTGAAGACGCAAAATTATTTGAAAGGGACGATGTCGTTCGTGATAAAAGAACTAATAAATCAAGAAGTTCTTTAGGAACGGAGTCCGACCAATCACAAAGCAACTGTAAAATTGTCGCTAACATGAAGTCTATCTGGTTAGATAGACCTAATGATCTGTGTTCTCTCAATTCCCAATGTTCCAACATGGAATAAGGAATCGAAACAGGAGTTGAAGTACTAGGCATAGTAAGTAAAAGCTTGTTTATATCAGGATCCTGAACCAGTATTTGGAATAATCCAAACAGGAAGTTGGATCTGGTTAAGGAGACTTGTAGCATTTACTACTAACTTCATGATGCTTAGGATCAGACAGATCCATATGCACTTTCCACAGTTCGCCTCGTTTAGGAATTGTTTTATTAGCCAATTCCAAATATTGAAACACAGATAGTCAATAGAACCAATAGGAAGGCGTGGATCAGAAAGAGAACTCGCCTTAGTAACCCTGTTGGGATCAAAGGTACGAACTAATTGTTCAGTGACCCAGACAGCTCAGCAGATCGTGGACAGTAATCATCACCAAGAGTCTTGAACATCAGCTCATAGATCTGATTTATAGATGCCAAATATTGATCAGTGTCAGTATTATATCCTGCATCTGAATCAGTCTCACCTTCTAAAACACCAGACGTGTGCATAGAATCTGCTGAAATAGAAGAGGGGGTAATAAGACGATTATCCTGCACCCGATTGTGATTATTTGGCAAAGACGAATGACCATCCACAAAGTCAACAACATGATAATTTAAACCGGAAGTCGATGGTATATTATCAGTATTGACAGGTACAAAAAGTCAAAAAGAATCTTGAATCCATTAAGTTTCCAGATTCGAAGGAGTATCAGTAGTGGGTACACTACTAGGCAACGTAGCAGATACCCGTGGTCAGTCTCCGCCAAACTAGTCAAATTTATACAGGTCAGAAGGTCCTGTAAACTGGGAAAAAATACAGGACCTCCTCTTTTTTACAGGACCTACCAACTACATAAATATATTAATAAAATAACACGAAAAGACGAGACGTATACCCCCACATGGTGCATTGAAACAGAATATTTTCATGCTGTCTTCACAAAACAAGAGAAGCGAATTTATGGCGATTTTTAAGAATTAATAATCCATTGTCGTTTGTTGATTCTTGTTGCTTAGTCTCAGTGCGCATGTCAGAGAGGAATCTGGTCAATACGGCCTAAACCGACGACGGCCTAGATAATTGATCACCAGCCTTTTTCACGCAAGGACATTGACAGTCAAGATCATGACATTGCGAATGAAGATGATCACAATTATTAATATCTATCTCGATTACGTCCATACAAATTGATATTTGTATCATTTAATAATCAGATTTATAATTATCTTAAGCAGCGACAAGGCCGTCATGGATTTAGACTGTCCTGATAGCATTCGTCATATGGTAGCGACGCAAAAAAATGGACCAATCAGGTGCATCGCAAAATTCCGTAGAGTAGAGCGTTGGAACGGAAAGACGCTATCGCTATTTTTATACCGCGGAAAACTTTCAGAGCCGTAAAAACATAAATAATCAACAATCGTTTTTTTACCGGACAATCGGTCCTGTTAATTAGACCGACAGGCCGGACCTTACAAAATTTTACAGGACATGTCCGTCGTTCACCATGTTTGGCGGAGACTGCGTGGTGCAGACACATTAGCCGTAGTGGTGAAGTGATCACCAGAACTCAATGCCTGAGAATTATACTGACGGAAATTTTTTTATTTTTTAATAGTGAAAGATTAACCATTAAGCCACATTTCTGTATCAAAACAAATTCATTTCTTCAAGTTCATCTGGTCAAAAATGTTACGTGAATTTCGGCATATCATAATCCAATGTCACATACTGTCAATATCTGTTATGGCCTCCCGCTTTCGCAATAACTGCCATGCATCTTCGTCTCATGCTGCCAATAACGTCACGTATGACTCCTAGAGGGATCCTAGCCCACCCTCTCTGAAGGGCCCGCTCAAGGTCGTTTACGTTGTCGAAGTCATGACGTTTATGTACTCTTCGGCCTAACACGTCCCACATGTGTTCAATTGGAGAAAGGTCTGGAGATCTGGCAGGCCAATCCAGTGTAACAATATGGTTTTGTTGTAATACAGCCCGTGTATGACGTGCAGTGTGAGGACGGGCATCATCCTGTTGAAATATGTGGCCGTGTCCTTTGCGTATGAAAGGTACGACAACAGTTCTGATGATCTCGCCGCAATATCGAACGGATGTGAGTGTCCCGGGGACGTGAACAAGATCTGTTCTTGACTGGTGACTGATGCCACCCCACATCATAACACTGCCACCTCCGTATCAGTCGTGTTCCTTAACGTTGGCGTCATGAAACCGTTCACCACGCGCCGCCAAACCCTCACTGTTCCATCTGCACAATCAACGGTGAATCTCGATTCGTCCATGAATAAAACATCATTCCAGTCGGCACGTGCCAATCGCTGATGGAGTATCGTCCAGTTGAGCCTTTACTGGCGGTGGCGTTGTGACAAGGGCACCCCAACGTAGGGTCTGTAGGCACGTAATCCTGACGCTCGCAATCGGTTGCGCACAGTCCTACTGCAAACGAGCGTCCCTGTAGTGTTGTACAGCCTAGTGGCAATCTTACCACTCGTCCAAAATCGATGACGCCTCGATGACGTCACGATGTAATTGTTTTCACGTTGGGTGGTCTTTTTAGGCCTACTAGAGCGAGGTCGGTCTTTAGCGCTTCCAGTTTGCTGATACCGTGTCCTTAGGCGACTTACAGTACATCTATGGACACCAAAGTGATTGGCGATGTCATTTACGGGCATGCCAGCAACAAGCATTCCAAGCGCTTGTTGACGTCTTTCCAACATCAGTCCTGGAACACATCCCATTTGGAATATTGAATTTTTCTATCTGGCTTTTTATATGTCACTCCTCTACCAATCTACACATTCAATCGTTTTTGTTTTTACAAAGCATAAATTGCTGTGCACGAGCACGACGTGGTTTTGTGTTTTTCCGCTCAAATGCTTTCAAGGAACAGTATTACACAGGAAAACATATTGAACCGATTTAAGGATCAACACCCCAACGAAATGCAAAGATAAACAAAGCCCAGGGTCATTTGATATTTCATACACCGTAACATTAACCATGTAGCTAAACTTCATTCCGTCAGTATAGAACCAGTCACTGCAACGTGTGTTGATGTCAAACTGGAAACTGGAACTGGTACATTAGTTATGGAGACATTATAATCCGAAATAGGATAGTACTGTAACCGATAAGGATAGTCGGAACGACAATGCCTACGTGAAGCTTGTCTACGACCTTTATCCCTGCGATTCCGAGAACTAGAATAGCTGCGATGGGAATTATGTCTCCTAGAGTAGCCTCTCTGTGAGCAAGAAGATGATAGGTAACCAGTGAATTTTTTGCTAAAAATTACTGCTGATTTCCGGCTGCTTCCTAATCGCAAAAATCAACGTCTTTTCCCAAATAGCTAACCAAAATCTCCCCCAAAAAAGTCTCTTATGACTCATGATTTCTAAACTCTAGATACCAACTTTTTATTTAAACATCCTGCAAAATATATAACTTTAATTTAGTCTTTTTTGTCAATAAATTATTCCCAAATTTGCCACTTTTATCAATTAAATCAATCCCAATTCGACAAGACTCCTTATCCCAAAATAGCTAGAACAAGGGACAAAATTGTCACAAAACCAGGTTTTCATTGTGAAAAAAAATCTGATAAAGGGAGAAAACTCAAACTGAACTTTTGAAATGAACAAACAAAATTAACCCCCTTTGTAAGTTTTTTTTTTTTTTTAAATCTATTTTTAGTCGTGGCGACCTTGACATTGGAGATATTGACGTGATTCTTTCGTGCGACACACCGTCCCATGATGGTGAACAAATGAGCCAAATGATTTTAAAATCTCACAATGAATGACATAGTTATGGCCAGGACAAGCTCATTTATGGCCATTTTTGACCTTTGAACTCAGTGTGACCTTGACCTTGGAGATATCTACGTAATTATTTCGCGCATCACACCGTCCAATGATGGTGAACAAATGTGCCAAATGATTTTAAAATCTGACAATGAACAACATAGTTATGGCCCGGACAAGCTTGTTCCGCCCGCCCGTCAGCCTGCCAGCCCGCCAGCCCGCCCGCATTCGCCAATCTAATAACCAGTTTTTTCCTTCAGAAAACCTGGTTAAAAACCCCTGAACATGCATTTAAAAACAATTATAATCCTGTTACTTATAATCATATTTATAATGCTTAATTTTCCCAGTTTCATGGCTCATCGCGCTATTTTTCCCAATTTCATAGTTTATCGCGCTATTTTTCCCAATTTCATGGTTTATTGCGCTAATTTTCCCAATTAAAATGGCACAGGCTGTAACAAATAAAAGTAAAAAAAATCACTGGTAACGACCATATCGACGACGGAAATGAGGACCGCTCTACAAAGGAGAGCGTGTCGGATGCTACCCTTTTTGTAGGTACTTGTTGACAACGACGAAGCATTCGACAAAGAAGAGGAAGAGGAGAAGAATATTCGATGAAGAAAAACGATGTCTATTTCTATTTCTGTGCCATGGACCGGTGATCGGACCGGTCCCCGGTGCCATGAACCGGTCCCCCGTGACCGGTATTAAAACACAAATAAACAAGGATTGCATATAATCAAATACTGAATATATATATATATTTAATTTACCAATTCATGTGTCAATCCACATCTTTATTTTAGTTAAACATCACCTTTTGATTGACCCTTTCATCAACCTAAATGAACTGGTTAAACAATTAATGCATTAGAAATTATATATATCTTTCGATTCGTTCAACAGCAATCATTTTCTGAGAAATTAAATCAACTCTAGAGCTATGTTTAACAATCCTGATAACATTTCAAATGGTCTGACTCACAATATTTTATAGTTAATGTGTTTAGACCCTTTTAATTATGGCATAATACATATAATTTTGATTCATTAACAATAAGCATTTAAATAAAAGTAAGTCAGGAATAGCTCTACGAGTCTTACCTGGAACAATGTCAGAGTGTTGTTGGCCCCTCCAGTCAAGGCCACTTGTGCTGATGGGTGGAACTCGAGAGCTTTCACTGCAGTCTGAATAATATTAGTAAAATGGAGGAATATTTTGTGTGTGTTTTTCTTCAAGTCTGTCAGAAAAACTTATTTATTAATGTAACCTTATTCAAATATCACAACATTCAATTGTGACTTCATACTTTATGACTTAAGCTAGTTTCTTTTCTGTACATAGACTATGATAAAACAAGAGCTGTCACCATAGGATGACTAATGCCCCCTATAAACGCTTGATAGAAGTTATGAGCTTTTTTCGAAACCTAAACACAGATTTCCAAATCTAAACGTGGACCCAAAGTTCTAGGTCAAGGTCACAGGGGTCAAAATTTGTGTGTGATGGAAAGGCCTTGTCCATATACACATGCATACCAAATATGAAGGTTATATCTCAAGTGACATAGAAGTTGTAAGCATTTTTCGAAGCCTAAACGCAAAGTGTGACGGAAAGACAGACAGATGAACAGACAGACGGACAGTCCAATCACTATATGCCACCTTTTCTTCGAAAAGGGGGCATAAAAAGACATTAATACTGGCATGTAAAAATGAAGCAATGCCTTGCTAAAAGGAAAACAGAGTTTTTCGGCCATAAGCAACATTACTCCATGTCTAAAATTAAAACAAGGGACAAAATTGTCACAAAACCAGGTTTTCATTGTGAAAAAAAAATCTGATAAAGGGAGAAAACTCAAACTGAACTTTTGAAATGACCAAAAAAAATTAACCCCCTTTGTAAGTTTTTTTTTTTTTTTAAATCTATTTTTAGTCATGGCGACCTTGACATTGGAGATATTGACGTGATTCTTTCGTGGGACACACCGTCCCATGATGGTGAACAAATGTGCCAAATGATTTTAAAATCTCACAATGAATGACATAGTTATGGCCAGGACAAGCTCATTTATGGCCATTTTTGACCTTTGAACTCAAAGTGTGACCTTGACCTTGGAGATATCGACGTAATTATTTCGCGCGACACACCGTCCAATGATGGTGAACAAATGTGCCAAATGATTTTAAAATCTGACAATGAACGACATAGTTATGGCCCGGACAAGCTTATTCCGCCAGCCCGCCAGCCAGCCCGCCTGCATTCGCCAATCTAATAACCAGTTTTTTCCTTCGGAAAACCTGGTTAATAACACCAATAAACTTATTTAAATTTTTAGGAAGCAACTTCTTCTTCAACAAAACAATTTAGAATAGCGAGATAAATTTGGCACAAACAATGTTGATTCATGGGAAGCTCTGCTTTACAATTTGTTGAATTAATATACACTGCCAAATAAAATGTGTTTATGGATCGGTGCAAATCCCTTGATATACAGTATAATTATTAAGTGGATGGTAATACCAGTAATTAATTGGTAATAAATAAGTGTAGGGTAATTGTTTTTAAGAATTGCAATTCTCCTCATTGATATCTATCAACCGAAGAAGTTGCATTTTGAAATCTTGTAGCGTATCTGAGGTATAGCCTTGAAAAGTTACATCAAACAAACAAAAGATGTGTTTGTCAGAAACACAATGCCCCCTACTACGCTGCTTTGAGGCCATATATTTGACCTTTTACCATGAAGGATGACCTTGACCTTTCACCACTCAAAATGTGCAGCTCCATGAGATACACATGCATGCCAAATATCAAGTTCAATATTGCAAAAGTTATTGCAAAAGTTTAACCAAGGTTTAAGTTTGGAGACAGAGAGACAGACAGACAGACAAAAACAATACATTGTATACCACTGATCATTCGAATTGGGGGCATAAAAACAAAGGGCAATAACTCTTATTTAATAAAGTGCAGGGTTATGGTTTTTCTGCATGGTACTTCTTCTCATTGGTTTCTACACACCCATGAAGTTTCTATGGAACTGTTGAATCATATCTGAAAAGTTTCATCATACAAAAACAACAAATTGCAAGAACTCTTATTTAAGAAAGTGAAAGGTTATGGTTCTTAATCATGGTACTTCTTGTCATGGATATCAATAAACCCACGAAGTTTCATGTTAAAATCTTGCATAGTGTCTGAGATATAGCCCTGAAAAAAGTCATCATACAAAAAACAACAACAAAGGGGAATATTACTCATTAAAGAAAGTGTATGGTTATGGTTCTTTTGCATGGCATTTCTCATTAATATCTCTACGCCTATGAAGTTTAATATGGATATCTTATATACTTCTTGAGATATAGGCTATAGCCCTAAAATGTTTTGTGACAGACTGAAGGATGGACAGACAAGCCCAATTCTATATCCCTAAGCCTTTTGCGGGGATAAAAATATTACTGCCCATAAAGTAATTCTCAGTATTTTGCCATACAAGAAACTGAATATGCCACTTTCTGCACATAACAACTGTACACACATCAATGATGAATGCCATCTAATCTATCAATGAACTCCAAGAAATACAGTCCCCATTGACCATGCTTACAATTTTTTAATTGATTGGAATCAACTCTTGATTGATTAGCTTTCCTATTTGAGGAATAAATGATTAAGAAGTCTGGGTTAAACACATTATTTTAAAGAAAATGCTCTTGGAAGAAGGGTTCTATATTTGGTCCCCGTCATTTGAAAAAAGGTAAAAAAGCCTGAACAACTATAAGAATTGATTGATCACCTGTGAGAAATCCCTCACCCTCATATATCCCTCCTTGTTCAGGTCTGTGCAGGACTTGATCTGTATCATGCCCTGGGGTAGAGATGTTGATCCCGCCAGGAACGTACCTGTCTTCTGTAGAAGGTCTTCCACATCACTGTCTTCATCTGAGGTGGTAAAATAGTGAGCCTGGTTCTGGGTAAACTGGACTGAGTGCATGCATGTTAAGTGTCATCACAAAGGAATTGCACAGGCTAATAAGAGATGACACATTCTGCTTTTTAGGTATTTTTCCTTTAAATTAAGTCTCTTTTCAGCTAAAATCCAATGTTGTTTCTGATAAGCATGTGCAGACTGCACAGGCTAATCTTGGATGACATTCAATGTACATGGATTGAGCCCAATTTTCCCAGAACAAGACTCAATTATACATGTACTATGAAACCTTAGAAGTATATGGACATGTACAATCATTTAACATATGTAAAATGGTCCAAGTTACTTATATCAATAAAATAAACTATTTCAACAAAATGTGAAATACAAACAAAAAGGTATGCTTAAACAATTTTGATATCATTGATAATCATCTTGCTTAAACAATGAAATTTATATATGTCTAAAGCATGTCTGCTTTACTAGCCCTTTTTTGCAGCTGTTCACTGATACAGAAATTGAACAGTTTCACTAATATTATTTCATCAAATATTGCGGATTTTTTAAAAGTCTCTATTTCAAAACAAATACATACCTTCAGAGTGTCTGTCTCTCTCTGACGGAAGTTTTGCCCAATTTGGTGTGCTTGACAACTTTTCAAATCTTTAAAAGACAAGAGATGTGTTTGTCAATATCACAATGCCCCCTATTGCGCCGCTTTGATTTTTTTTTTACCTTTTACCTTGAAGGATGACCTTGACCTTGAAAGTCCACCACTCAAAATGTGCAACTTTATGAGAAGGCCGCTTTGAAATATTATTATTTTGACCTTTGACCTTGAATGATGACCTTGACCTTGAAGGATGACCTTGACCTTGAACTTCCACCACTCAAAATGAGCAGCTTCATGATAACGCCGCTTTGAAATTATAATTATTTTGACCTTTGACCTTGAAGGATGACCTTGACCTTGAAGAATGACCTTGACCTTGAACTTCCACTACTCAAAATGTGCAGCATCATGAGAACGCCGCTTTGAAAATTTTTATTTATTTTTTGACCTTGAAGGATGACCTTGACCTTGAAGGATGATCTTGACCTTGAACTTCCACCACTCAAAATATGCAGCTACATGAGAACGCCGCTTTAAATTTTTTTTGATTTTTTTTACCTTGAAGGATGACCTTGACCTTGAACTTCCACCACTCAAAATGTGCAGCTTCATGATAACGACGCTTTGATTTTTAAATTTTTTTGTTTGACCTTTGACCTTGGAGGATGACCTTGACCTTGAAGAATGACCTTGACCTTGAACCTAAACCACTCAAAATGTGCAGCTTCATGATAAAGCCGCTTTTTATTATTTTTTTTACCTTTGACCTTGAAGGATTACCTTGACCTTGAAGAATGACCTTGACCTTGAACTTCCACCACTCAAAATGTGCAGCTTCATGATAACACCGTTTTGATATTTTTTATTTGTTTTTTGACCTTTGACAAAATGTGCAGCTTCATGAGAACGCCGCTTTGAATAAAAAAAAAAAATTACCTTGAAGGATGACCTTGACCTTGAACTTCCACCACTCAAAATGTGCAGCTTCATGAGATACACATGCATGCCAAATATCAAGTTGCTATGTTCAATATTTCAAAAGTTATTGCAAAACTTTAATATATTAAAGTTTTAAATTTTTGACCTTTGACCTTGAAGGATATTCAATATCAAAAAAGTTATGGCCAATGTTAAAGTTTTCGTACGGAAAGACACCATATATTTGACATTTGACCTTGAAGGATGACCTTGAACTTCCACCACTCAAAATGTGCAGCTTCATGAGAACGCCGCTTTGAATTAAAAAAAAAAAAATTACCTTGAAGGATGACCTTGACCTTGAACTTCCACCACTCAAAATGTGCAGCTTCATGAGATACACATGCATGTCAAATATCAAGTTGCTATGTTCAATATTTCAAAAGTTATTGCAAAACTTTAATATATTAAAGTTTTAAAGTTTTGACCTTTGACCTTGAAGGATATTCAATGTTAAAAAAGTTATGGCCAATGTTAAAGTTTTCGGACGGAAAGACACCATATATTTGACATTTGACCTTGAAGGATGACCTTGACCTTCACCTTTTACCACTCAAAATGTTCAGCTCCATGAGATACACATGCATGCCAAATATCAAGTTGCTATCTTCAATATTGAAAAAGTTATGGCCAATGTTAAAGTTTTTGGACGGACAGACACCATAAATTTGACATTTGACCTTGAAGGATGACCTTGACCTTTCACCACTCAAAATGTGCAGCTCCATGAGATACACATGCATGCCAAATATCAAGTTGCTATCTTAACAAGAGATGTGTTTGTCAGAAACACAATGGTCCCATATGCACCGCTTTTTTATTACCTTTGAACTTGAAGGATCACCTTGACCTTTCACCACTCAAAATGTGCAGCTCCATGAGATACACATGCATGCCAAAAATCAAGTTGCTATGTTCAATATTTTAAAAGTTATTGCAAAACTTTACTATATTAAAGTTTTAAAATTTTGACCTTTGACTTTGAAGGATGACCTTGACCTTTCACCACTCAAAATGTGCAGTTCCATGAGATACACATGCATGCCAAATATCAAGTTGCTATGTTCAATATTTCAAAAGTTATTGCAAAACTTTTCTGTAACCTTAAAGTTTTGGGACAGAATCACAGACAGACAGACAGGCCAAAAACAATATAACCCCGATCCATCGATCCGGGGGCATCAACAATTAAATAACACAACAAACGCAATTATGAAAGTCATTAAAGTATAATAGCAAGTAATACTCAAACCAATTAAGCCATTCAGAGCTACAGATAAGCTGCGTATTTGCGTAAATACGCAATCAAAAATAGGTGGATACGCAATTTTTTTATAAAATCTGTGCGTACCGGTACTCAAAACAAATCGCCGATACCCAATTCGAGCCGCCTTCTATGCGTAATGAAAAATCCTGTTTTGTTTTGGCCGTTTTGACTCGAGTCTTAATCGACAAGCGCTTGTTTTATCTGGTAACGTATTTACCAATCGTTTAAATGATAACATATGCGAGTCAAACAAAATGGCGTCTCGAGGCAGACGAAAAGTTCCGCAAAAAATACAAAAAAAAAATAGATTCCTTTGTCGTGTTAAATAAATCTAAATCTAAAACAATTGCAAAGGATATAGTTAATGTCATTATTAACTCCATGTTTTGTTCCGTGGACATCTGCGGAAGTATTTTAGATGAACTTGTTGATGGGATGAACAGGGGGCTGGAACGGTTTTGGGATAGTTTAATAATGTGTGTTAAGACCGAAAATGCCCAAAAAATAATTTTTAATATAATAATAGTAACCCTAACCATAACCCTAGTTCTCCAAAATAAGATTTTCAGTGCCTTGTGCTAACAGTTGTTATTGTTTATTGATAGAGCTATGTCTTTGCTACGTCTAAATGCCAAAGTGGTTTATTTGTATTATATTTTTCGCAATGCAACTGGACTCTGATTGATGGCTGTCAGAAAATAAAAGAAATGAATTGAAACCCGTGTTACTATTATTATATTTAATTTTGGATTTGGGCATTTTCGGTCAAAATACACTATATTATACTATCCAAACACCATTCCAGCCCCCTTAGATGGGGTGTGTTATGTTTCCAAAACAAAAGTACTGGCCCATATTGAAACAAAAACAATTAGAAACACATTCGATGAGTGGGTTGAGAAATTCCATTGGCTTCAGATTGTTGAATCTGGTAGCAGAAAGATGGAACAACCTATACTGCAATTGAATACATAACAGTGACTTTATGTAGGTAAGGTTTTGAGAAGCTAAATATATGTTTTAATGCAATTACCCAATTCTCTTGTTTGTTTTGGTACAAATACCCAATTATTTTTTTATATGAGCGGGTATCATACTTTTGGATACCCAATCACGTTTTCCATTACCCAATTCATTCTTATTTTGAAGGGTATTACCCAATTACCCTAAAAAGCTTATCTGTAGCTCTGAAGCCATTTATTTATAACAACAACACACTTAAGTTTTATACATTAGAGAACAAGAATACCCCGATCCGCCTTATTTCTTAATATAAAGCAATGTCTGAATATAATAAAGGGAATAACCTTCATGATTTTTAATTTTGGATCATATCAAGCGCAAATCCACAACTTCATATCAATAGGGACTATGTCTGTAAGATTGAATGTTGTATGCCAAATAGTGTAGCAGATCACCAAGTCTGTGTCTGCAGACAGACAGACAAATGGAAACTTAACCCTTTCAGTGCTGGAACCGAATTTTGAAGGCCTTTGCAAACAGTTTGGATCCAGATGAGACGCCACAAACTGTTTGCTATTCTGATAGTATTCCTTGAAAAAAATCAAAGAAAATGCTAATTTTAGAAATTCATCAGAAGACATTTTAGCAGACAACAAATTTCCCAGCATGCAAAGGGTTAAGTGACTACTTCATAACTAACCCAAATGTTAGTTTAATCCCCTCTTAGTCTTATAAAGCAATCAACATAATTCCAAACATAGAAATTTTTATGTGAGTTTTGGATAAAGATCAAGTTTATCATGCGAGGCTTAGAACCGATGTAGCGCGAGGCTTGCATAATATTCTATTTATCCTATTATTTCCTCCCTTTTTCCATTAATTAATATCAAATATCGCATTTTTTGACGATTTTGTTTTTCAGAAAATGACAAAAACAGATTCTCCAATTTTTGGAAAACCCCAACTCTGATCTAAAATAGCGATAGTATGTGTCTTGTTCTGAGAAAACTGGGCTTAATTCATGTGCGCAAAGTGTCGTCCCAGATTAGCCTGTGCAGTCCGCACAGGCTAATCAGGGACGACACTTTCTGCCTAAACTTGATTTTCGGTAAGGAGGGACTTCCTTGAAACTAAAAATACCATAAAAGCGGAAAGTGTCGTCTCTGATTAGCCTGCGCGGACTGCACAGGCTTATCTGGGACGGCACTTTACGCACAAGCATTAAGCCCAGTTTTCTCAGAACAAGACACGTATAAAGCTTATGTTTATATGATTGTTTTTATACTATCGATTTTCCTCTGGTAATAGGATAAAAAAGCATACTTAAGTTATGTGACTTTTAAGCGACCTTAGTTTCTACTATATATATTTTTTGGACAGACTGATACATGCATAGGCAGTCACAGATGGTAGTTCCAGTGTACACTACTTGCCTTACTTACAGAGGGCATAACAAAACGCAAGACCAATAAAAAGTCAACTTGCATTAAGTATACATTAAATTTAAAAAAAGAAAGAACAAAGAGCATTTAAAAAATTGAAATAATACAAAAAGATAAATTAAACTTACTGTGATTGGAGCCTTTGTTTATATTCTTTCTTTGTTATCTTTGACTCTTCTTCTCGTTTGATTCCAACAAACTTTCTTGCACTTGTCAACTGAATACTGGTAAATAAAATGAACAAGGGACAAAATTGTCACAAAACCAGGTTTTCAGTTGAAAAAAGACTGATAAAGGGAGACAATTCAAAATGTGTATTGTGCAAAATTGACCTTGATTTCAATTAGAAACAAGAGATGTGTTCGTCAGAAACACTATGCCCCCCCCCTATTGCGCCGCTTTGAATTATTATTTTTTTACCTTTGACCTTAAAGGATGACCTTGACCTTGGAGGATGACCTTGACATTGAACTTCCACCACTCAAAATGTGCAGCTTCATGAGAACGCCGTTTTGATTTTATTTTTTGACCTTTGACCTTGAAGGATGACCTTGACCTTGAAGGATGACCTTGACCTTGAACTTCCACCACTCAAAATGTGCAGCTTCATGAGAACGCAGCTTTGAATTATTTTTTTTACCTTTGACCTTGAAGGATGACCTTGACCTTGAACTTCCACCACTCAAAATGTGCAGCTTCATGAGAACGCCGTTTTGATTTTTTTTTTTTACCTTTGACCTTGAAGGATGACCTTGACCTTGAACTTCCAACACTCAAAATGTGCAGCTTCATGAGATACACATGCATGCAAAATATCAAGTTGCTATCTTCAAAATTGAAAAAGTTATGGCCAATGTTAAAGTTTTCGGACGGACAGACGCCATATATTTGACATTTTACCTTGAAGGATGACCTTGACCTTCACCTTTCACCACTCAAAATGTTCAGCTCCATGAGATACACATGCATGCCAAATATTAAGTTGCTATCTTCAATAGTGAAAAGGTTATGGCCAATGTTAAAGTTTTTTTCGGACGGACGGACAGACTGACATACACACATACTGACATACACACATACTGACATACTGACTGACTGACAGTTCAACTGCTATATGCTACCCTACCTGGGGCATAACAAAAAGTCTGATAAAGAGAGACAACTCAAAATCAAAATGTGCATTGTTACTGATTGTTCATAGTTACATAGTTGTTTCAAAATCAATCTATTAATAGTTGTGGTGACCTTGACCTTGGAGATATTGACGTAATTCTTTCGCGCGACACACTGTCCAATAATGGTGAACAAATGTGCCAAATGATTTTAAAATGTCACAATGAATGACATAGTAATGGCCCAGACAAGCTCATTTATGACCATTTTTGACCTTCAAACTAAAGAATTTCATAAACACAAACATTTGCCATTTGTCTTAAGTATCAATGAATTTTTGCAAACGCAGGGGTGAAAGTTGAAAATGTCTGAAAACCCAATTTTTTTGCTGGGGATCCAGGTGAATGGTATGGGGCATGTGTGTGTGTGGGAGAGGAAAGGGCCAAGCCCCTTGAAGCTCAAGATATTAAAGTGATATTATGGGCATTTTTCACTGTTGAATTGAGCTGAAAAGAATTAACAGGTCAAAAGAGTTAGTAAAAATGTGGTTACTTACCAATTATCGGCAACTCATCTCGCTACCAGTTGTTTATAAAACTTTACTTCATATTAAATATTTTACATGAATCACCCAGTCCTCTAAACCAAAATGATCCGTAAAACAAAATAATGTACTGGTGTCGTATGAACGAATCTGCACTAAAACTAAATTTAGGTTCTTATCGTACATGCATGATCAGTTGTCAAACGAAAGTATGGTTGATATTCAAATGCATTATTTTTCTCTTTCTGGGATATTGTTTTAGTATGTTGATGCTGCATTAACAAATATAAGTATATATGAAGTGAAAACACCAAAAATAAAAAACGATTGTGATAGACACCTATAAACTGTTAGATACCTATAATATCACTTTAAGCTTATTGAAACCATTTTAAGTAAGGTAAAAGTACTTCTCAGACTACTTCAAAAGACTATCTTATGATACCAAAATTGCAATCATTTTAAATTAACAAGACTTTTTTTACCAACAGTTGAAATTACTTGTCTGTAGGAATGCCTTCTTTTATCCACATGTTTACTCAAGTCATCAGATGCAGATGTATTACACTGAGTTTATAGAGATAACAAGACATGTGTTTGTCAGAGACACAATGCCCCCTATTGCGCCGCTTTGAAGCCATATATTAGACCTTTGACCTTGAAGGATGACCTTGACCTTTCACGACTCAAAATGTGCAGCTCAATGAGATACACATGCATGCCAAATATCAAGTTACAATCTTCAATAATGCAAAAGTTATTGCAAAACTTTAACCAAGCTTAAAGTTTTGGGACACACACAATGAATGACAGACAGACAGGCCAAAAACAATATGCCCCCGATCTTTCGAAACGGTGGCATAAAAAGAGTTTAAGCATGAAATATTACAGTATTGCTTCTTGAAAGTTCCCTTAATGAGTACACTGACTTATCCCATTACTCCTTTTACAAATGTATGCCTGGTTCAATAAAAGCATCAACAAGGGACAATAATGAATTGCAAAAAAATATGCTCTTCGAATAGATAAACAGTATGACAAAATATCCTTTGTTACTATGTAATTTGAAGTTGCCAGATACAAATGTGTTAAGTAAAATAAGTTCAGGTAATTAATTCAAATTAGTAATTTTATGGCAAAATTGCCTTAATTGATTGTAACAAAACTTACACTTATTACAATTACATCACTTGTTGTCTGCATGATTTTACCGCAGCTATTGAATGCCTATGAATGCTGTTGCTAATGACCTTTGACCTTGAAGGATGACCTTGACAGATGACCTTGACATTGAACTTTCACCACTCAAATGTGCAGCTTCATGAGAAGGCCGCTTTGATTTTTTTTTTAACCTTTGACCTTGAAGGATGACCTTGACCTTGAACTTCCAACACTCAAAATGTGCAGCTTCATGAGATACACATACATGCCAAATATCAAGTTGCTTTCTTCAATATTGAAAAAGTTTTGGCCAATGTTAAAGTTTTTGGACGGACAGACGCCATATATTTGACATTTGACCTTGAAGGATGACCTTGATCTTCACCTTTTACCACTCAAAATGTTCAGCTCCATGAGATACACATGCATGTCAAATATCAAGTTGCTATCTTCAATAGTGAAAACGTTATGGCCAATGTTAAAGTTTTTTTCGGACGGACAGACAGACCGACATACACACATACCGACATACTGACATAGTGACATACTGACTGACTGACTGACAGTTCAACTGCTATATGCCACCCTACCTGGGGCATAACAAAAAGTCTGATAAAGAGAGACAACTCAAAATCAGAAGGTGCATTGTTATTGATTGTTCATAGTTACATAGTTGTTTCAAAATCAATCTATTTATAGTTGTGGCGACCTTGACCTTAGAGATATTGACGTAATTCTTTCGCGCGACACACCGTCCAATAATGGTGAACAAATGTGCCAAATGATTTTAAAATGTCACAATGAATGACATAGTAATGGCCCAGACAAGCTCATTTATGGCCATTTTTGACCTTCAAACGCAAATTGTGACCTTGACCTTGGAGATATCGACGTGATTTTTTCGCGCAACACACCGTCTAATGATGGTAAACAAATGTGCCAAATGATTTTAAAATCTCACAATGAATTACAAAGAAATGGCCCGGACATGCTCATTTATGGCCATTTTTGACCTTCAAACTCAAATTGTGACCTTGACCTTGGATATATCGACGCAATTCTTTCGCGTGACACATTGTCTAAGGAAGGTGAACAAATGTGCCAATTGATTTTAAAATCTGACAATGAACGACAAAGTTATGGCCCGGACAAGCTCATTTATGGCCATTTTTGACCTTCAAAC
This sequence comes from Dreissena polymorpha, assembly GCF_020536995.1. NCBI lineage: Eukaryota > Metazoa > Mollusca > Bivalvia > Myida > Dreissenidae > Dreissena > Dreissena polymorpha. The sequence goes on from NC_068355.1 coordinate 153,624,443, forward strand.
TCAAATTGTGACCTTGACCTTGGAGATATTGACGTAATTCTTTCGCACGACACACCCTCTAATGATGGTGAACAAATGTGCCAAATGATTTTAACATCTAACAATGAACGACAAAGTTATGGCCCGGACAAGCTTGTTCCGCCCGCCCGCCAGCCAGCCAGCCCATCGACATCGCCAATCGAATAACCAGTTTTTTCCTTCTGAAAATCTGGTTAATAATATGCACATCATGTCAATGAAATCATTGTATTACACACATTGTTCATGCTGTGGGGGGCACACAGTCATGCTTTTTAATTTATGTTTGCAAATTCATGACAATAGCCCATTTGTTCTTAAGGACATTAGTTGAAATCCATTTTGCTATTGTTACATGTATTAACGCTTGATTGGTCATTGTCGACTCCGGTACTACTTAAATGTACCCTGGGTACTCTTAAGTATACTTAAATGTACCTCAATACGAAAAATATACTAACTCGTACCCAACCAATTTAGACAGTACCCGAGTTTTGTACCTGCCTAAAATATGATGTCATAAAACCCAAGGCATTAGAAAAAAATCTCTTTGAACGAAACCTGCCTCAGTATGCTTTTTGAGTAGAAATATTAATTATATTGAGGTCATTTTACAGAATAATGACATAAAAAACGAACATAGTGAATTTGAAAAAAAATTGCCAACAACAACAAATTGGCATTTGAATTCTCTGGTACGTTTTAGTAGATTATCCATACCCAGGGACTTCACATGCTTAATATCTGGGACGACACTTTACGCACATGCATTCTGCCCATTTTTCTCAGAACGCGACTCATATATTTTCATTTCTTCAGTGGACAAAAAGACAAAGGGTGATGATTCAGCCAAAGCTGGTTGCAGTCAGGCTTCCTTTCTTAACAATCATCTTTACATTAAGGTCATTCAACTGTTAAGAGAAGTTACTGAGAATTTAAAATAATTATTGGTACTTTGTTTTCTATAAAAGGAAATCAGACTGAATGCCATTTTTCTGCAAAAACTTATTGCAGCCATTTTTTCTATAATTTACAAATTAAAAGTGAAACTGAAAGTTTGAGAAATATCCAAAGAGTAATTAAAAAAGATTTTAAAACACAAAATGCTGGGACTATATATTCTATAATGGAAACAGGGACAAAGAGCTATAATTGCCCCAAAACTCTTTAATGCCAGAATTTTCATGATCATAGCCCCATTTGTTATTTGTGAAAGTTCCACTGAGAAATTAAAGAGGAGTTAAAAATGCAAGCTTAAAGAGGTAAAAAAACACCAAAAATGTGCACTAATTCTTCCAAGACTGTTATCAGCCTCAGTCCCATTCCTTATATCATCTCCACATTGAAGTCATTCCACTGTGAAGTTAATGCTAGGATCAACCAAGCGGTAACATAGGTGTTTACATAAAAAGATTTGGGATGTAAGCACTGACAGACAATTGCAACAAGCAAATTCGACGATTGATATCACCCGCCAATATCCTTCTAGAAACATAAGAGTTACATTTGACACTCAAAAAAGCATTTTTTCGAGATACAAAGGGCCATAACTCCGTTATTAACAGATGTTGTACAATGACATTTGGCGTGCATCATGCACTTATCCATATTTATACTCATACCAAGTTTCAATGAAATCAGCCAAAGCACTTCCAAGATATGGCTCCGGACGGACGGAAAGAAGGACAACACCAAAACAATATCCCTTCGCCTATGGCGGGAAATAATAATTTATGCCTCCTTTTCTGTATGGGCACAAAACTTTAAAACTTAAATGGAATAATCACAATATTGAAAGAAAAACTATTGAGAATGTTAATCACAAATTAATGCACACCTCCCAATGTCATCATCCTCATCTTTCCATGCAGGTCTTTTCTGTCCAGATACATGTATTTTGTCTGAAGGCTGATTTTCACTTTTCTGAAATCAAAATAAAATAACTATTATCAATTAAGCATAAAGAATAAATGTCTTTGTAAAGTACTTGAACAGGTCATCGATAACAACTTTTTTCATTGTTTGAACCCTTGCATGCATAAATACACATAATCCCCGACTCGGTTGATTCAAAAATACCGGTACATCAAAATAAACCCGATTCTATCATTTACTGCATACTTACTTCTTTTCCTATTGCTATTCATTACCCTATACTCCTGGATACGTCTGAATTCCATTATTTAAGCAAATTCAGGTAAACATTGAGGATAAGAGTGCTAAAGAATTTCATAAACACAAACATTTGCCATTTATCTTAAGTATCAATGAATTTTGGCAAACGCAGGGGTGAAAGTTGAAAATGTCTGAAAACCCGAAAACTTTGCTGGGGATCTAGGTGATATGGGGCATGTGTGTGGATGGGAGGGGGAACGGGCCAAGCCCCTTGAAGCTCAAGAAATTAAAGTGATATTATGGGCATTTTTCACTGTTGAATTGAGCTGAAAAGAATTAACAGGTCAAAAGAGTTAGTAAAAATGTGGTTACTTACCAATTATCTGCAACTCATCTTGCTACCAGTTGTTTATAAAACTATACTTTATATTCAATATTTTACATGAATTACCCAGTCCTCTAAACCGAAATGATCCGTAAAACAAAATTATGTATTGGTGTCGTATGAACGAATCTGCACTCAAACTAAATTTAGGTTCTTATCGTACATGCATGATCAGTTGTCAAACAAAAGTACGGTTGGTATTCAAATGCATTATTTTTCTCTTTCTGGGATATTGTTTTAGTATGTTGATGCTGCATTAACAAATATAAGTGTATATGAAGTGAAAACACCAAAAATAAACAACGGTTGCGATAGACACTTATAAACTGTTAGATGCCCATAATATCACTTTAAGCTTATTGAAACAATTTAATGTAAGATAAAAGTACTTCTAAGACTACTTCAAAAGGCCATCTTATGATGCTAAAATTGCACTCATTTTAAATTAACAAGACTTTTTTACCAACAGTTGAAATTACTTGTCTTTAGGAATGCCTTCTTTTATTCACATGCTTACTTAAGTCATCAGATGCAGATGTATTACACAGAGTTTATAGAAATAACAAGAGATGTATTTGTCAGAAACACAATGCCCCCTATTGCGCTGCTTTGATGCCATATATAAGACCTTTGACCTTGAAGGATGACCTTGACCTTTCACGACTCAAAATCAGCAGCTCAATGAGATACACATGCATGCCAGATATCAAGTTGCAATTTTCAATAATGCAAAAGTTATTACAAAACTTTAACCGAGGTTAAAGTTTTGGAACACGCACAATGAATGACTGACAAACAGGCCAAAAACAATATTCCCCGATCTTTCGAAACGGGGGCATAAAAAGAGTTTTGGCATGAAATCTTCCAGTATTGCTTCTTGAAAGTTCCCTTAATGAGTACACTGACTTATCTCATTACTCCTTTTACAAATGTATGCCTGGTTCAATAAGAAAGCATCAACAAGGGACAATAGTGAATTGCAAAACAAGGGCTGTTTGTAAAACATGCATGCCCCCCATATGGGCTGTCAGTTGTAGTGGCAGCCATTGTGTGAATACGTTTTTTGTCACTGTGACCTTGACTTTAGATGTTTAAAAAAAAAATGGGGTGGGGGGTTAGGGCGGGTGAGAGGGAGGGTATAATGTGGAATGTGGTAATTTATTAGATATTTAAAAAAAAAATGTTGGGTGGGGGGGGGGGGGGGGTGAAAGGGGGGTATAATGCAAACAAGGGACACAATTGTCACAAAACCAGGTTTTCAATTCTGATAAAGGGAGACAATTCAAAATGTTCATTGTTACCCCCCTTGTGTAAGATTCAATCTATTTTTAGTGTGAGCATTAGCTCACACTAATGTTACAGAGCAAGATTTGCAAATCAGTATGCGCTTAACTGCTTTACTAAGCTATGGAAAGACAACCACTGCCTGTTGCAATAAAATTATGCAGACAACAAATGCTAAGAGCGTCTGCTAGGAACGATAACCACCACATCTGCCTGTTTAAAGTTCACCACTGGTACACTGCAGTGTGTGTATATGACTACAATGTAATAGTGTTAAACAGCTTGTCAGACGACATTGGCAATCTAGTGTTTATCAGTGAAATCTGTACACATTGACTGCTTTCAGGGTAAATGGGGCTAATAATGCATGTCAAATAAGATTAGTCTGTGCACACTTATTAACCTGTGTAATGCGCACAAGCTAATCAAGGACGACATTTCTGATTTTATAATGCTTTTTATTTTAAGAGAGTCTCTGGTACTGGGATGACAATTAATGCATAAGCATTAAACACGCTATTCCCAAAATGAAGCTTCAATTATATTTTTTATTAAAGATTTAAAAAACCCACATCTGGACCTGTGCTAAAAGACACACTCTTCATAAATTTAAATGGGTTGTGTTCATTTAAAACTTGCAATATAAAAAGCTATAAAATAATTTTTTTAACTAAGTTGCGTCTAAACTTAAACAACAGCGCTTTGATTACTCGTGGCAACCTTGATTTCAATTTGAAAGAAGAGGGCCTGAAAGGCCCAAAGTCGCTCACCTGAGATAACAAGATATTATTGGGACAAATCTTATGACCAAGTTTCACAAAGATCGGAAAATAAATGTGGCCTCTAGAGTGTTAACAAGGTTTAACTATAGCCATATAAGGAAAAATGCCCTGCCCCCTGGCAGCCATGTTTTTCAACCAACCAGCATCATTTTTGAACTCATCCAAGATATTATCCGGATGAGTCTTCTGACCAACTTTCATGAAGATCGGACTGTTAATGTGGTTTCTAGAGTGTTAACAAGATTTTACTATAGCCATTTTAGGAAAAATGACCCGCCCCTTGGAAGCAATATTTTTCAAGTAAACATAATTATTTTCGAACTCATCCAAGATATCATTGAGACCAATCTTCTGACCAAATTTCATGAAGATTGGACAACAAATGTGGCCTCTAGAGTGTTAACAAGGTTTTCCTATAGCCATATGGTGGCCATGTTTTTAAAGCAACCAAAACCATTTTCGAACTCATCTAAGATATTATTGGGAAAAATCTTCTGACTAAGTTTCATGATGATTGGAAAATAAATGTGACCTCTAGAGTGTTAAAAAGATTTAACTATAGCCATATATAGCCATATAAGGAAAAATGCTCCGCCCCTTGGCAGCCATGTTTTTCAAGCAAACCTAACCATTTTCGAATCATCCTAGATATCATTGAAACCAATCTTCTAACCAAATTTCATAAAGATCTGGAAATAAATGTGGCCTCTAGAGTGTTAACAAGGTTTTACTATAGCCATTTAAGGAAAAATGCCCCTGCCCCTGGCGGCCATGTTTTTCAACCAACCGGCATCATTTTCGAACTCGTCCAAGATATTATTGGGATGAATCTTCTGACCAAGTTTCATGAAGATCAGACAATAAATGTGGCCTCTAGAGTGTTAACAAGATTCAACTATAGCCATATATAGCCATTTAAGGAAAAATGCCCCTCCCCTTGGCAGCCATGTTTTTCAAGCAAACAAAACCATTTTCGAACTCATCCTAGATATCATTGGAACTAATCTTCTGACTAAATTTCATGAAGATTGGACAATAAATGTGGCCTCTAGAGAGTGAACAAGGCAAATGTTGATGTCTCACAACCGACAACGCACGACGGACGACGCACGACGGACAAAAGAAGATCACAAAAGCTCACCATGAGCACGTTGTGCTCAGGTGAGCTTAAAAGTGTGATAAAGGGAGACCAAGTCAAAATGTGCACTGTTACTGATCAAAGTTACCCTCATTGTTTCAAAATCAATCTGTTTATAGTCGTGGCGACCTTGACCTTGGAGATATTGACGTAATTCTTTCGAGCGACACACTTCCAATGATGGTGACCAAATGTGGAAAATGATATTAAAATCTCACAATGAATGACATACATGTAGTTACATGTATGGCCCGGACAAGCTCATTTATGGCCATTTTTGACCTTTGAACTCTGTGTGACCTTGGAGATATTGACATAATTCTTTCACGCAACACACCGTCTAATGATGGTGAACAAATGTGCCAAATGATTATCACAATGAACGACAAGTTATGGCCCAGACAAGCTTGTTCCCCCAGCCCACCCGCCCGCCGACATTTGCCAATCTAATAACCAGTTTTCGGAAAACCAGGTCAATAAATAATTTGTACATATTGCATCAATCTAAATTTAGAGTTAATTGATGATTGGTTGAATAACAAGAGCTGTCAGAGGACAGCGCGCTCAACTATTTCAGTGTTTGACAGTATAACGTAAGCCATCATGGGGAAATTGTTCATATGCACTAATTTATTAGACGATCTTTCAAAAATAAAAAAAGGAAAAAAAAATAAAAAAAATTGGGGTGGGTGGGGGGGGGGGGTAGGGGGGTTGAGAGTGGGGTATAATGTGGGGTGTGGTAATTTATTAGACAATCTTTCAAAATAATAAAAAGAAAAAAATAATTGGGGGGCGAGGTAGGGGGGGGGGGGGTGAGAGGGGGGTATAATGTGGGGTGTGGTCATTCATAAGATGATCTTTCAAAACTAAAAATAAGAAGAAAACAAATTGAGGGGGGGGGGGGTGGGGGGGGAGTGGGGGGGGGGGGGGGCAGGGATTCTTAGTTGGGGCATGGAGTTTTGCTTGGGTGGAATCCATTATGGTATTCAGGTAAGTGTTGTTTTGTCAAAGTATTAATAAAATCTGATCATAAATAAAGAAGTTATGGCAATTTAAGCAAAATGTTCAATTATCTAAGTATAAAAGGGGCCATATTTCTGTCAAAATGCTTGATACAGCTGTCTGCTCTTGTTTGTAGGTTGGGGTCATGATGGTAAACAAGTATGCAAAATATGAAAGCAATATGTCAAGGGACATTGAAAATAGTTGGGGCAGTACGCAAACTTACACATTTGCTGCATATTCTAAGTGGAAAAGGGGCCATAATTATGACAAAATGCTTGATAGAGTTGTCTGCTATTGTTCATAGGTTGGGGTCATGTTGGTAAACAAGTATGCAAAATATGAAAGAAATATGTCAAGGGACAAAGAAAATATTTGGGGTAGTACAAAAACTTTAACATCTGCACGCTAACGCAGATGCTAACGCTCACGCCGATGCAGGGGTTAGTACGATAGCTCCACTATATATATTTCATTTATAATAGTTGAGCTAAAAACAGTGCTCAATGCACGCACAGCGCGTTGAACAATTACAATGCCTCTGTCCAACAGAAACATTCCCTACATTTCACTTTATCTGCAACAGCATTGTGCACATTACTTGTGTATTTACTTCCGGAAAATAGAGAACGTCAGTGATTCAGAAATTATGAGGTTTTATAAGTAATATACATATAACTGACTGCATTAAAGGTGGCATGATTGATCGTTTCAGGTGTCCCACTTTTTGGTTAAATTGCCAAGTAAAGTCAATTCATTTGATGTTTCACACTTAACAAGATCTAAATCACCTATATAAACTCATTTTTCTTCTTTTTTTTACAGAACATTTCACACTAATCACAGAAAATCCATATTACGTATAAACTATGCACTGTTTTGTCATAACAAGATGGTACTTTGATGAAAGTACATAAGGCGTGACATGCTCAAGAAGTGGTTGTCAACGCCTTTATAATCACTAAAATCGTGGAGCTTCCAGGGGGGCTTTGCCTCGCTGGACCCCCTAGCAGGTCTTTGCACTGGACCCACCAGGGGCACTGGCGACCCCCTGCAAATCTTTCAATATCCCCCTCCCCAAAACCAGAAATCCTGAATTAGCCCGTGATTTGGACCTGAAAAATTCTAGCAATCATAATTATATTACGACCCCTGTATGCTTTACCACATGAACATCCAAGCTTCATTGTGCACTTTTTTAAGGCAGGGCTTTTTTTAAGTGGGGAAATGTCCTAGCCTTCCATTTTGGGGAAAAAATATCACAAAACTGGGAAATGGGAAACAATTTCACAATATTAGCTTGAAATTTCAGAAAAATTGCATCAGTTTACATCAGCGCTTCCGTTTGATTTAAAAATTTGGAAGTCCTGACATCCAAGCCTAAAATTTTGGATGTCCCAAACATACATTTTGAAGTCCCATTTTTATTTCAGAGTTTTAATATACGTACAATCATGTTCCAACTCTATAATGACCCGACAATCCAGTATTATTACGATTACTATTTTCAAAACCACAGTTTTGCCAATATTGACGTCTGCAAATGTCCGCCATTTTACGCAAGTGCATATACAAATTGAATTGTGGGATGGGGCAACTCCCATTGAACATGTGTTAATCACGTGACACGATTTGAGATCATAGAGCACTGGGCATATTTAGTGATTACAACAAATCAACCACTGAATTTAAAATGTTACATGTACCTCCTTTCAGAAAAATTTGCGTAGGTGAAAGCGAATTTCAGAGTATAAAAATGCGGCATTCTTCAAATTTTGCAGAGTACACTTCATTCCGAATTGCAATCAGGGCCCTTGCTACACTTTGGGGGATTGGGGCCGGGGCCCTTAGAGGGGGGAACTTCGCGTCGTTTTCGGCGAAACAGCGAATTTTAGAAGATCTTTTCACCAACCATTCAACACTTAAAATTGCTATATTTTAATGTAATTTACATAAATATACATTTAATCAAAGGTTAATAACACGATACCAGCTGGCAACATAGGTATTAAAGTAAAAAAAAAAGAATTTTTTTTTTTGTATGGGGAAATTTTTAGCTTAACTAGGGGGAAAAAGTATACTATTTTAAGGGGGGAATGGGGCAGAATTTCGGCCCCCAAAACAGCCAAACAAGGGCCCTGCTGCGATATAACTTGTCAGGTAATTCATGCATGTAGACCAATGTGTATGCATAGTTTGGCAATCTCAAACCACTTATAATATTTAACTACTTATTGCATTTTGTGTTATGGCTGTTGATATAACAAAATCCATAATTCAATTTTAGTATTTTCAAATGCGTATAATTAAACGTGTTATCCGAAATCATTTCCAGATTTTATTATTCTTTTATTATTCATGGAAAAATAAGAAAATTATACCAACAAATAAACAATTTTGTGAAAATACGAATATATTCGCCGATCAGTGATCCCACTGTTGATTGGTCCAAAGTCTTCTTGTCAAAAATTGGAAATAATCTGTCCATGTTCGGTAAAAAATGTTCTAGAAATACATTTGGTTCCCTGCATATTGTAGACGAGTAAATAAGTGCATGCTTCAAGTCTGGATCAGTAAATTTGACCTTCATTTGATCGACTTTCAGTTTATACAAAAGTAAAAGTTAAACAAAACAACAGCTTGCAGTTTATATTCTCCAAAAATCTTGCAGAACATTTAAATAAGCAAGCTCGTCTTGCAAACACAACATGCGGTTTGATGCAGAAATGCAATAGGTGCAAATACGTCTCAAGAAAGCATTATGTGATAGTGTCAAATAGCCATTAGTAAAAACAAAGTTTAAGATTAATCGTATTTACGTCTTTACCGAATCCGTAAATAAATTAGCCTCGCTTACCAATCAATTTTGATGGCTGCCAAAAGCCCTCTCAACACTGGAATAAAGGCTCAGCCATTTCTGTTCAATGTTCGGGTATGCTTTTGTCTTTCATTTCTTATTTAGAAATTACAGTTGTACTTATTCATAGATTTGCCCCAAGAGAAATGCTTGGAAAACCCATATTATTATTATAACTTGATTGCGAATAACATACACGTTAATTTACTTGATTGTTTCTAAGTGTATTAAAAATCTATTTGGACAGGCATTGACACACTGGTTTACTATTGTTTTTGGAAACTATACTCTCTTTTCGGACAAGGAAAGCTACAAATAAAAATGCTCTATACTTAAAGAAAATATTATTTGTAGATGCAAGGCAATCTTGTTCTGCATGCATTCCTCAATGTTTGACCATCTTTGATAAAAAATATAATGATATAGCAATATTTCCGTATTTTAACAATTTATGTTTTTCTCAGTTTTGTTTGAAATTTCACATATTTTCTTTGGTCTGACAGAATAACCAAAGGTCTGACAGAAAATTCTGACCAGTCAAATGTCTGACTGAAGGCTGTTGAGTTTCAGAAAGTCTGCATGTACAGCATCATGTTGTTCTTCCTCGGGGAAAGCATGGACTTAAATATTTGATTGCTGAATAAAAACTTTGTAGCCAGAGGTCACTAATATTATTGTATACAGATTCACGTGGGTTAGGCAGGCTGTATTCAGCTGCCTGAGCGCTGATTGGCTGCTGCACTTACCAAGAAGAATTTGATTGACAGCTGGAAAAAACAATATTGGCCACTTGCTGAGAAATTCATTGATAACAGTAGCTCTTAGGCAGAGTTAACGGTCTGAATAACCCATTTACTGTTGACATTTGTACATATTGTGTATTAGAACATAGCGTACATGCGGATTATCAGACTTCCGCCATTTGCATAATGGATGTACGAATGACGTTTTTGGACGTAATTTACGCCCAGACGTCCACTAACGATGAGCTGTTACATAAAATTCTCATTTAAGAAGGGGCCTTCCTAAAACATGTAAAGTTCATATATTCTAACGTACTATACTAACGTTTGCAACTTTCTCTAATTCTTCCAAAATCTGAACTTCACTTCCAATAACTAAGCTCTCTAACTCGGCCTCGGTATCTTCTTTGGGCTTTTTATCACCTAATGGGGTAAGTTTTTTACGTATGGGCATTCTCCTTTTACGGATGTTTGTATGTTCTTTGGCTGTCGTTAATGTCGTTTTGCGTAGCATTCTTAGTTTATTCTGTTTATTAGTTCACGTGTTTTCCTTTGGTGCCGTTTTCCGGGAAGTTGTACGGTACCAAAAATGAGTTAAAATTTACTGTTTACGACAAACAAATTATTATATTTTTCTCTTTCTGGTCGCAAAATATTATTATTAATTATTGGAAAAAGTCATGACAGCAATATAAGAACGTTTTATTTAGTACAATGATATAGTTAGAAAAAAGAAATTAGATCACTTTATTTTTACGACATTCACAAAACGATTGATGATTTTCTTCTTGAACGACATCATTTAAACGCTTGTCGAATTATCTGTCACATCTACGCTGCTTTCTGGAATTATCTTTTTACTGGTAAATTAAATAAGCAGAAATGGATTTCAATGAAATTCTCTCGGTCGCCCACAAAAATCAAGAAATATCCAAAAAGGTATTGTGATTTGTCTATTTTTATATCTTACTTCTAAACTAAATAAATGGTTTCCAAACCACCCCACCTCGTACTGTTTGCATGCTTTGGATCGATTACATTTTGTGAACTGAGCCTGAGGTATTTTTGTGAACTTGGACTGTTTAAGTGAACTTAGGCATTTTGTTGCTATTGTTCATTGGATGTTGTTATGAACACATGTTGAAATATAGACGCCTTGTGTTTTTTGTACAAACATTTTGTTTAAAGTATTGTCTTTATCAAAGTTTATGTTACGCCAATCAGGAAATCCTAAATCAAGACTTCACAGCTCCAGCTAGGATTTTAAAAGGGCTGGGGGGGATTTTTGTCAAAAGGGCACTTTTGACCTGCAGTATTTTGTCAAAAGGGCACTTTCGAGTGCATAGGCATTTCTGGAATGGTTCCTGTTGCATTTAATAATATTTTATTTACTATTAATGCTGATTACTATTATATGCAATTAATAATTGTAGAATATATTATTCCCATTATTATTAAATGATTATCAAACCCAGGGCTCGGCCATGAGGGCGACGTGGGCGACATCTTCGCCTGGGACATAATAATGTCGCCCTTAAATTACATGAAGGAGAAGTTGACTTCGCCTTCTTTTTTACAACATTGACGTTTTTCTCTCTCAACTTTTTCATCTAAAAATTCTCTATTTTCACATGTCATAAAGTCACCAATGACGCTTGTTATGTTATCAGTTTATTATCACAGCAAAAGATCGACTGCTGTGAAATCTTATCCAGGCAACTAGCATACATGGGCATTCACTCCAAACAATAACGGTTTAGATCAAAAGATCATATATATATACATATGCAGTAGTTTACCTGAGCGATGAAATGACGTCGATATAGAAATGTATTTACGCTCAAAAAAGTTTACACGCGCAACACATTCCCAACAGTAAATATGAATACGATTTATTCTAGTATGTTCTACTGTTTACTTGTTTCGTGTTTCAAAACTCATAAACACTAATTATCCAGTCGATGTGCAATTCATTTTGTCAGACATTAATTCATAACCATATAAACGAAAACTAACAACCCACCCGTGCAAACTGTAGTGCTAATTTCCATAATTTTATCTACCGTATCCATACGTAAACGACTTTATTTTATACACCGCAACCTCTTTGCGCGTGCTGTAAGTTGTCTTATGATTACGTGATAATTGATTGACCATTCGATAATTACAGGTTTTTGGCAGACGGCACGGTTAAAGAAAGTCGGAAAACTTATTAAAGAAAAACAAAGTTGATCAAAGGTCTATTAATTACGTAGATCCACTACTGTAAAAGTCCAGCGAGTTTTGTCAGTTTGTTAATCCACCGATAATAACGAGTAACACCCATCTTATATAAACTGGAATCACAGTTCATTTTTATACTAACAAGTCCTAATACTACACAATAGACATTGAGAAAACACATTTCCTCGATTAGACATAAATTATCCGAGTAGAATAAAATTGCTACGTCATGACTCATGACCTTCGACAATGCAAATGGCAGATGTATTGTAACATTTAACCCGCGTTCAATTCAAAGCTGGCGATTCAAATTACAAGTAATGGTGATTTAATAATGGAGAAAGCATTAACTGGATTTAACAAACATGTACGTGTAATAAGGTTTGTTAAACCAGATAACAACAAGGAAAATTTGGATTGTTAAATGAAACAGGTAAGGCATTTTCAAGTGTACATATTTCAGATATGTATACATTCGGATAAACAGTAATAGATATACTATATGTCCCATGCATTAAGATTGTGTTTTGTTGACTCGTTTTTACCACAATTTGGTGATTTCATGACGCGAAGAATTTCCGATGGCATTGGTACCGGACTTGTTCCCAATTGGGTGAAAAAAATCACTTACTAATTATCATGTACATTATGATGTAAATAGGGTTTGGATTGTCATTGCATTATTAAAGTACTGTTTATTTTTATGATGCACATGGAAATCACAAGTTTTATTTGTATGAATTGATTTATGTGACTTAATATATAAGGATTTATTGAATTTGAAAATAGTATGTGTTTGTCATTTATGATGATACTTAGGCTTGGTTTAATGAGGGGTATAAAACAAGCGAAAATGTTATTAAACGCCGAACGGAAATCACTTCTCCTTCTAGTGGCCTCACTTCTCCCTAATTTCAGCTCAGGGAGAAGTCACTTCTCCCTCAAGTTTGAACCTAGGCTGAGCCCTGAAACCATTCCAATATAATGTCTACAATCAGCAATAAATTAAATACAATGCAATAAGAGATTTATTCATTTATTATTTTTTAAATGACAGGGGGGGGGTCTAGGAAGGGCAGGGCGGAGGTTTGTCAAGTCATCTTGTTAAATCTGTGTTACAAAACCACATCTTGATTTGATATTTTGGCTATTTCTATAAAGACAATTTATTTTTCTTAATGTTGTATGAACTATTCATTGATTTTGAGTGTTAATTTGAAACCAAACTTTGGAAGGGCCCCTGTCCCACCCCAAAAATAATGAAAACCCCACTGAAGATGATCTTTTAGGTAATGCAGTAGTGACAAAGATATAATTCTGCACATAAGCCTATAATTTAAAATTAACTTCATGTCATATGATGATTTAAAGGGGCCTTTTCACAGATTTTGGCATGTTTTGAAGTTTGTCATTAAATGCTTTATATTGATAAATGTAAACATTTGGATATAAAAAGCTCAGTAAAAAATCAAGAATAAAATTGAAAACAGAAAAAAAAAGGTAAACCTCAGCAGGGCTCGAACCACTGACCCCTGTAGTCCTGGAGTGAAAAGTCTACGACTTAAACCACTTGGCCATCCTTCCATATACAATGCCAGATGTATTTTATACTAAATATAAGCAATCTTAATAGTTTCACAAAACAAAACGACAACAATAGAACTTTCCAAATTATTCATTCGTTTCGCGTTGCAACGCTTTATAATTTTTTCAGGTTTCAAAATTGTCAAAAGATGCATATAAAGGCTATTTTTGAAACATGGTAAATGTTCAGTATTACTGTTTCCTCACAAATATCATAACTAAATCGAAAATTTGCGAATCTGAAACAAATTTTATCAATTTTGTCAATTTACCCAAACGTGAAAAGGCCCCTTTAAGTTAAAGGCTCCTATTATTATAGTTTTTGCCAGCTGCTACTGTGGTTAATTTTCCAGCCTACCTTTGCTTTTTTCATCATTTTTGTTCCAATCGGTTTGTTCAACCTTACTTAGGCTGTTAAAATTAACATCGTGACATGACACTTTAAGAAATGTTTAGTTCATATCATCATCTTTTAACTTTCGTTAGGGAAAGTACCATGGATATTCAACAGACTTATCAGCACCAAAGAAGGAGAAACGTGACAAAACAAAGAGATCTGAAGTTGTTCAAAAGCTAATAGAGGCGAGTCATCCAGGTAATTGTAAGAATTTCTCTTTAAAGTCTTTACATACATAAATGTTATAAAGTATGAGCCCTATTTAAACAAAACCATTGCACATAAAATGGTTCAATATTCTGTTCCTGTAAACAATCAGACAGTGAGCTGTTTAAAAGTTAAAAGTTTAAAGCTTGTCTCTGGGAAAACCAGTCTCCATGAATGTAAGTAAAGTGCTGTCAACAATACTTAAGGGCTACAGGGGCGTCGGAAGCAAATTGACATTGGGGCGGCGGAGGGGGTGGGTAGGGGAGGGGGTATCCCCATCCTGTCTGCAGGCTGTCAAGCGGTCACACTTTTTCCTACTTTTTCCTACTATTTCCTACTTTTTCATCAGGTTCCTACTTTTTCCTATTTTTTTACCAAATCTCTCTACTATTCCTACTTTTTTATTTTCAATGGAGATTTTTTTTAAAGAGTTTATTTAGTAAACTTGCAAGATGAATGAATCTATGGCATGACTGTATCCCTGTTAATGTGCATTCATCTAGATGAGCCCTGACAACCCATGCTGACTGTCTGCTAGCACCTCTTAAGGAAGCATAGATATTTATTTCTTATGTATTTTTTAAAATTATTGACAAGTTTTTTTGAAGTAACAATAGTGCCTTGTTTACTTCCTTAGCATTTATACACAGCAGACTTCACTACCTTACACAGTTCCCAGTGATGCAAGGGCATTGTTTATTCCAGTTTTATTTTGTTTCCATTGACAACAATTTGACCAAATCTTATGCATGTTTACATGATATTGCTGTTTGGAATGTAGAGATATTGAGATACATGTATTGTATGAGTGGTTATGTAATATGGAATTTATTACACAAGTTATTAGAAAAAGATGAAATGATGCTTTGCCGAGTTTTCATCATTTACAAATATAATGTAATAAATTCTGTATTACATGACCACATATATGATGTTCTATTGATATCATAGGTACATCATGTTTAGTAATTAAAGATAAATGCACAGAGCCTAAATGCCCTGATACATTTTTATGCTCCCGGTAGGGTGGCATATAGCAGTTGTACTGTCAGTCCGTCTGTCTGTCTGTCTGTGTGTCCGTCCGAAAACTTTAATATGGGCCATAACTTTTGCAATATTGAAGATAGCAACTTGATATTTGGCATACTTAAGGATATAACATGCACAATATATTACCATTTTTATATCGATACACAGAAGACCTCTAACCACTTATTTGATGATACACCAAAATGAACAGCATCTAATTACTTCTTTATCAGGGTAGCTTTGTTTGAAACTTAATTATCATAGATACACTATAAGTGCTAAAATGCCTAGTGGGAAAACAAAGTTTAACTCTTCATGGATGGAGAAGTTGGACAACAGTGGAAAAACACTTGGATCATGGAGCAAGAGAGATACTTGCAATGAGTTTGCAAGATATTGTACTGTCTGAATGAAGTCCATCTTGTAGTAATTCTGGTGCTTATCAACTGATAAGTCATGCAGATGGATAAAAACACAAGCAAAACATGAAATACATTCATGATAATTCACAAAAGCGTTTGTTTGGAAGTGCCCCAAAGCCAAGCAGCTCTCAGGGTGGTGGGGATAAATCTATCTGTATGCAAGTACATCCATCACACAAGGAACAGGTACAAAAGGCTGAAATCTTCTGGGGCCTTAAGGTAGCTTCAAGTGGGTATCCATACAGAACATGTGATGGCACTCCTGCTCTGTTTCAAGCTATGTTTCCTGGACCTGTGTCTAAAAAATTAGTATTATGTATTCCTACTTTTGAGGGAAAAGTTCCTACTTTTTCCTACTTTTTTCCTACTTTTCTTGCAAAAGTAGTTCCTATTTTTTCCTACTTTTTGAAAAAAGGTCACTTGACAGCCTGCGTCTGTGGGGGTGCGGATTTTCAAATTTTAGCATCAAATGGCGCATTCTGGTGCGTTTTTATGCCTGATACCTGACCTTTAACACATCTATTGCTGGCATATTCTGAATGACAAAAGTTGTGACAGACAGACAGACGATGGACAAGTGATCTCTATATGTCGCAGTTTGTACTTTGTAGCAGGCGACACAACAATAGGGATCATGTGGGTTGAAAGAACTTCGGGATTTTTTCCCCGAAGTTCCTTTTTGGAAATTTTTTAAATTTGTCGGTTGTGTTGGAGTAGACATATTGAATGAGACAAAAAAGTGATAAAACACATTAAAAAAGTTTTTTAGAATTATCGCTTTACTTTGAGTAATTACAATTAATTCAGATATCTTGTGGTATCTTTAATTTTGTGATAATTAAGGACTATTGGATATCGGCACATTTGTTTCATGTCATACTTTCCTTTATATTAATAAAAAGAAGCAAAGGCTTAGATCATACCGAATATTAAAGATTCCCAGGTTTTTGTTACTCAAGAGTAAAGAGATTATCGTTATAAAAGAGACCGATCAATTAACAACATAATTGACACGTACATTACCGCGGACGGGAGATGACAATCAACAATACACGTGTCATAACCGCAACTGTGTGATTACCTTGCTTCATCATAAAGATATTTTCAAATATACGGGTATTGAAATGAAAAGAAATCAAAAAAGGTCTTTGCCGAAATATGATTTTTGCCGAAAATATTTGGGCGGCGGCTGTTGCCCGTGCCGCCCCAGCTCCGACGCCTCTGGGCTATGGCATAGACTTGATTTATGTTTATTAGAGACTTTTTAATTGGGATGGCATCGAATCCCTATATCGGTATTCGAATATTCGCAAATGCATTCAATCGAATATTCGCATAAAAACGGCTGGATTGATTTAACTTCTATTACTCAGTTTCGTATCCAGTAGGGATATGAGATATAATTGACACGGAAATACAATTGAATATACAATTGTTGTGTTGAGAAATAAAAAGAAAATGTAGCTTAATTGTAAAAACAAACTTTGAAAAAGCCTATTTTGGAGAAATATATCAGAAAAAAGTGAAACTTGTTCTGTGTAAACTTCCATTGTTTTGTAAGTTATATCCGTTTGCTGAACACGAGACTGTTTATTAACGTTGCTATCGAATAATTGTATCGCTGGCGGCTAATACTATGACCTATACTGTAATCATGCTCAAATAGAAGGAAAAACATCATGTCATAGAATTTTATTTTTATTTGAAATTTTAAAGTAATGATAGCATGTACGTTTATATAAATATACATATCAATAAGGCATGCAAAGATCACCAAATATTCAAGAACAAATATAAGGAAAAACATCATGTCATAGAATTTTATTTTTATTTGAAATTTAAAATAACGATATCATGTACATTTATATAAAAAAAGTATCAATAAGGCATGCAAAGTCAGTCAGATACAAAATTGTGTCCTTGGCACCTAATTGACAAACAACAGTTCGGGCCCTTTCTTAGAGTGTGTATATCAACGCTGATAGGGCCGCCTTATCAGTTTGACACGAAGAACTTCACTTCAAGCATGTTCAAGTGATATTATGGGCAAACAACAGTTTATAGGTGTCTATCGCAACTGTTATTTATTTTTGGTGTTTTCACTTCATATACACTTATATTTGCTAATGCAGCATCAACAATTAACATACTAAAACAATTTCCCCGAAAGAGAAAAATAATGCATTTGAATATCAACCGTACTTTCGTTTGACAACTGATCACGGATGTACAATGTAAACCTAGTTTTAGTGCAGATTCGTTTATACGACACAAAGACACCATTTTGTTTTACGGATCATTTCGGCTTACAGTACTTGGTGGGTCACCTAAAATATATAATATAAAAAATATTTTTATGAACAACTGGTAGAAAGATGTGTTGCAGATAATTAGTCAGTATCCACATTTTAACTTACTCTTTTGACCTGTTAATTCTTTTCAGCTCAATTCAACAGTGAAAAATGCCCATAATATCACTTTAAACCCAAGTGATTTCAGGTGCCAATTAGTAAGCGGCTCGGAGGTCATTAAGTATTAGGGAAATTATGTTTGATTATGATTTTAATTTACATTGAACATTGTTAAAAATTGTATAATATTGAAAGAGACTTTAATTCAAAATAAATAAATAAAATTTGAAGAAAAAAATGCGAATATGCGAATATCAATTATGTTATTCGAATACTGACCATTCAATCAAATATTCTGTTATAAGCCTGCACACACTTCTCTGGCTAATCTGGGAGGATTCTCTGCACACATGCATTAAGTGTTATTTTGCCATATACTTGCTCATTTACTAAATCAATTACAATAAGCTAGTGCTGACTACTGAATGGCTTAATTGCTAGAGCATTTGACTTCACTCGGTGGATCATGTTTTTATCAACGCTCCTTCAACATTTCTAATGTTGTGTCAAAAGATTTTCAGAACCATTCTTTTCCTACCTCTGATTTAACTATAGGGAGATGTCAGTAACTGGAATAAGTATGTGCTGGTTAACTTAGGCAAAGAGCGAGTTGGTAAGGCAGAGACACAAACAAACAGACAAACTTAATGTTACATTCTAATTAGTGCTTTCCACAGGCCATTTACCAGTCTCTAGTCCGGGCGCCTGATTTTCGACATAAGAGTCTGCAGGGCGCCTGAACTTTTCTGATCAGTTTATTTTAGCAGTTTCTACATTCTGCAACTGCATTCCTAACATGTATCTCTTGTTACAAATCAAGAATATGTGTTGATTTCATTTATGAATTGTTTCTCAATGTCAAATTATTATAATCATTAATTTCACCTGGAAAAAATATTTTGTTAAACCTGTTACATGTACTTGTGCTAAATTTATTAGATCCATTTTCCAGAAAAAAGTGTATCAAAGGATGGCTCGAGATCATATACTCAGCAAAATGAAAAAGAGCACAAAAGCTTCCAAATTCCTAAGAAAATCAAAATTGAAAATCTGATGAAAGATCTGGGGAGTGATGATGATTCAGACAACAAGTCAAACAGTCCAAGAAGTTCATCGGTGCAATCAGACAAAGGCAGCAATTTGGAGACAGCTCATGACAAGCAAGACAGTTACTACAAACATAAAAAACATAAAATGGATAGTAATGATAACAGTGTTGGGAAACATCAAACTCAGTCGAGCAGTTCCAATCACTCTACCTCAAGTAGAAATTCTAGTAGCCATCACTCAAGTGATCGACATTCTGGTGGTAAAAATTCAGGTAATAAACAAAATACAGATAGACACTTAAGTGATAAACATTCTATGGGTAAACACTCAAGTGATAAACAAACTATAGATAAACACTCAAATGGTAAACCCACCACTGATAAACATTCAAGTGATAAACATTCTAGTGAAAGATATTCAAGTGATAAAAACTCTAATGATAAACATATAAATCATAGCGACAGACACTCAAGTGATAAATATCCAAGTAAAAAGTCTTCGAGTGACCAGAACTCAAGAGATATACATTCAGATAAATCAAGTGTCAGGTCTTCTGAATCTAGAACTAAAAGTTCCAGCACTGTAAAAGACTCAGCTAGTAGTTCTAAAAAAGTGAAAGCACCGTCAGAATTAAGTCTTGAGGAGTTGCGAAAACAGGTATTCAGCATGAAAGAAAAGGAAAAACAGCTTGATAATCTAGAGGCAAACCAGAAGAAAACAGAAGAAAAACCTGTTATTTCTCTAGAGAAAAATAGACAAGGTATGTTTATTTGTACATGTACTGATTGTTCATGCTGGAAAGCAACTGGGTAAAATGAATGGATTGGTTGTTTTACTGTACATTGATTTGTACATTGTTTAGTACAGAAAGATTTGCTGGCCCTGAAAGAACAGATGTTAACAATCTCAAATTTTGTCTCATTCTTAAATACTGACCAATGCTGGGAAATTTGTCGTCTGCTTAACTGTCGTCTGCTGAATTTCTATATACATGTACCAACTGATTTTTATTGTTGCCCATGTTTGACAAAATAAACGCAACTTTACAGTATGTTTAAGTCTTTGGAATATTATTGTATGCCTTATCTCTTTAATCTGATTGCATTAATGTTTAACTGTTTATATATCCCCTCTTAACTGTGTAACACGACTCATAAATATATGAGATGCGTTCTGAGAAAACTGGGCTTAATGCATGTGCGTAAATGTCATCCCAGATGACACTTTCCGCTTTTATGACATTTTTCGTTTAAATGAAGCCAATTCAGGCGGAAAGTGTTGTCCCTAATTAGCCTGTGTGGACGACACTTTACGCACATGCATTATACCCAGATTTCTCAGAACACGACTCATATAGATTTAGGTCAGTATCAGAATAATGTTGGCAAGTTAAAAACAGTGCCTTACACCATTGCTGGTGGACATTTTAGGTGTTGCTGACACAGACGCTTACAAGAAGGCGTGCATACTGGCCATGATGCAGGAGAAGAAGGAACGCATGAAGGCAAAACTGGAGGAGGAGAAGGCTAGCAATAAGCCACACAAGGAGCGCGGTAAAAGATCAGGTGTGACACAGCAGAAGTTTGGTAGCCCTTTGCATGCTGGGAAATTTGTCGTCTGCTAAAATGTCATCTGCTGAATTTCTAAAATTAGCATTTTCTTTGATTTTTTTTTTAAAGAATACTATCAGTAAAAAAAACAACAGTTTGGATTCTGATGAGACGCCACGTTCTGTGGCGTCTCATCTGGATCCAAATTGTTTGCAAAGGCCTTCAAAATTTGGTTCCAGCACTGAAAGAGTTAGTTTTAACATATTTTGTTTAGCAGAATAACATTGAAAGCCCTGAGCTTATTAAGAAACTCTTGATTCCATTTCCTGGTCAATACGAGTACTTCAAATAAATCGTAGATTGGGGCGTCTGAAAACAGTCTTGGGGGGAATCTTTTTTAGATTGTATATTGTTATTGGCATTACATGAAAATAAATACAGTATATAAATGAAATGAAAAAATGAATGAAATGAAGTATTTAATTTCAGGTAACAAATAATTTTTTTTAATGTGTTGTGATTGATAATTTAATACAATAGTTGTTTAAACCAATAAATTTATGATAATAATTATGTTGTTCATTGAGCAAATTAGGTTATTAAGTGGGTTGTCAGCGTAGCGCCAACCTAGTTATTGTCTTTTTAGGGAGATCTTAAGAACGCTCCCACAACAGGGATCAAGCCAGGGACTTCTCCTTTGCTAGGCAGAACATTATCCATGATTTTGCGACAGCATTAAGAATTTTATTTACAAAATGCTGTCTTTCATATGTCTGTGAACAGATTTGTTCACCCACTTTTTCAATTGGTAGTTTTGTCTTGTTTATTGTCCCCTACCGGTTTCACCGAAGGGGACTTATGGTTTGCACTCTGTCCGTCAGTCCGTCAGTCAGTCACACTTTTCTGGATCCTGCGATAACTTTTTAAAGTTCTTAATATTTTTTCATGAAACTGGAAATATGGATAGATGGCAATATGAACATTATGCACGTCATTTCATTTTGTTTCTGTGTCAAAAATTCTGGTTGCTATGGCAACAAATAGACTAGAAATACTGCTGAAAATGATGGTTTTCTGGATCCTGTGATAACTTTAAAAGTTCTAAATATTTTTTCATGAAACTTGAAACATGAATAGATGGCAATATGGACATTATGCACATCATTTCATTTTGTTCCTACGTAAAAAATTCTGGTTGCTATGGCAACAAATATATAAACAAAATAAAAACATTCTGACAATGGTGGAATTTCTGACAATGGTGGAGCCGGTAGGGGACATATATTGCTTGGCAATATTCTTGTTGTTTTAAAATTAACGTGTATTACATGTCATTATTTTACTGGAATCGACATGAATGGTCATCAATATTAAATTATATGATAAGGTTTTAAGGTTATAATTTTTTCATGTAGAGATTCATAAACTATTGCGGTTGATTCATTTATAGTTTTCTAATTGCTTTACTGATAACCATTCACGCACAAATTTGTTTTATGATGCATTCATCAGTACCCCTATGTCACTTTTACTTGCACAGTTCAGTTTCACAATTAATTATTTTTGGGATGAACACACTTTTTCAGGTGACAAAGAAAGGATCTCAGATAAGATGGGTCACAAAGTGAAATCTAAAAGTACAGTGAAGGATGATTACGACTCTGATGACGATATTCCAGCTGGTGCCATGGACATGAGTTTCAACTCTTCATTGCTGGATTCTGGATGTGTGGACATGAAGTCGATTAAGAAAAAAATTGATGAAAAGCTGTCAAATTACAATTTTGAAGATAAGCCTGAGAAAGAGAAGAAATATTCAAAACGATCTCCAAGCAACAAAAATGACAAGAAGAGTTTTACTAAGCTTAAAGATAAGCACAAAAAATCTCATTCAGGTCATAACCAGCACCAGTCAAAGGCAGAAAAGATGAAATCACTGATGAGAAATGACTATAAATCAAACTTTTCAGGTAATGACCATAAAGAACAAAGGAAATTGAAAAAACCGGGCATCGTACGTAGAGCTCAGTTTCAGCCGCCTCCACCAAAATTTGAAGATTTACTGAAATTGGCTGAACAAAAAAGTAAAGAGGTTCCACTGAATGAGCCGCTGAAGCCAGTCAAACCAAAGAAAATAGAAGAGAGGCCAATGACTCAAGAGGAAATTGAGCGTCGACAAAGGGCTGAGGATCATCGGAAACGAAGAGAAGATGAAAAAGCCGGTATCCTCAAACATGTGAAACCTGAAATGATGCCAGCATCTAAGGGTGACTCTAGCATGTTGAAAAGTGCACTTATTGGGAAGCCAGATGTGAAAGGCAATATGACAGGAAAGTCTGATGTGAAAGGTAATCAGACAAGCTCAAAGAAACCTCCAGGACTCAGCAGTGTTCAGAAGCCGTCAATCTCCAAGAAAAAATACGATGTAGAAAGTGAGAGTGTCATTGTATGCCAGCCAGCTGGGGTAGAGAAGAAAATGGTCAAAGAAGATCCAGGCTTGAACCCATTTGATAGGATTGTCAGCCAGTTTAAAAAGACCACCCCAAAACTAGGTTTGTTTGTAATCATACATGTACAATGTATATACATTTTCATGTTCTTTGAAGTTACAGTTCATATTATTTATGTCTCACTTTGAGGAAGTAGGGGCTTATATTTTGCAATTGTCTGTGTGTTGGTATGTCAGAAGTACACCAGTCTGTCAATGTTTGTTTCTGCAGGATATATAAATATTCAGTATACTTTTTTTTATTACCATGCAAATTGCATTGAATTGGTACATAGGGGGAAAGAGAAAAACTTTTTAATGTTTAGGTCGAAGGTGAAAGATTAATGCCACTGGGATTCATAACATTTATAAAATAGGTACAGTTAATAATTTTACTTAGTTATTTAATTAACATTAATATATGTAAAACATAAGTGAAGCAGACTTTCAACTGTGATAAATTTATGTCTGCACATATCTCTCTCTCTCCTGATTATTGGATAGAGTATGGTACTGACAGCTGTAAATGCTTTAAGCATTTGATCTGGTTTGACTTGTTGTTCACTAAAACACTGTTTCAGCAAATTTCATTTTCCACAACATGATGTTTAGCTTGGCTGTTTTCGGAGAAAACCCGAGATATTGGCATTGCCAGCTTGTTTTCCGCCGTCCGCGGTATGCTTAAACCTTAACATTGGCTCTAAAATCAAAGTGCCTCCACATCATCATTGAAACTTCATATGAAGCTGAACCTTGATGAGTTCTACACGCCACACCCATTTTTGGGTCACTAGGTCAAGGTCACTGTTACCTCTTATATTCTTCTGACAAGCTTTCATTTATTCAAAACTGCACCCACAGCCAAGCGTTGGCACCCGCTATTCGTTGCTCTTGTTTTAAATTGTTCTCTGATTTCTACATGTATGGGAACCCAAATTTAAACTATTTAAAAGTTAATAATATTAAGAAAGGGCCATACATTTTAAGAAACATCTCCTGTTTAATAAGCAGAACATTTATTTACAAATATTATGGCTTTGCTATTTATACATGAGAAGTGAAAAATGCTCATGTTATAATGAGTATCACCATTTTTTTTCTAACAATGTGTATTACCTTGATGTAAACTATTTGGAAATTAAAATATAACTTTACAACAGAATATTGACATTTAAAGCCTATTTCTTCTGACAAAAATCTTGAGCATTGATTTTTAAGATGAATGAATTTACCCCTGAAATTGGTATACATGTACTAAAACAAAAACCAATGTACATGTATATTTCTCATTTAAGATAAGAGGAAAATGGATGACGAGCCCATGTTCTCTGATTACGATGATGAAGAAGATGAGTATGATGAGGATGATGACTTCATTGATGATGGGGGCGATACAGAGGATGTCTCGGCACATATACGAAGTATTTTTGGATACGACAAACGAAAGTATGAAAAATTAATTTAATATATAAGCCCAATATCAGCTATGCAAAATTAAAGGGCAATTTTTCTTATTAGTTTTTGTGGATATGTGCATTTGAAAAGACTTGTTTGTGTGGTCAAAATGTTCTACAAATCTGTCAGTGGTAAATATAGAATATTAAGAATGTTATAAATTATGACCTTTTCTTCATGAAATTATACATGAATTTAGCTTTCAAAACTGCTGATTTTGTTACTTTGGTAATTGTTTTGAACAGTTTTTGTAACCTCTAGAAATATTGATTACTAGTTCAGTGTTGAATACTGATTATACCCCAACAAAACAAAGTTTAGGGGGGTATATAGGAGTGAACTTGTCGGTAGGTCTGTCTGTCGGTCCGTATTAAGTGTCCGCTCTCTAATTCAAGTAGTTTTCATCCGATCTTCACCAAACTTGGTCAGAAGTTGTATCTACATGATGTCTAGGCCAAGTTGGAACATGGGCCTTTCCGGGTCAAAAACTTGGTCACTTAGTGCGTTTTAAATAATCAGCATGTTGTCCGCTCTCTAATTCAAGTAGTTTAAATCCGATCTTCACCAAACTTGGTCAGAAGTTGTATCTAGATGATCGTAAGGCCTAGTTCAAACATGGGCCTTTCCAGGTCAAAAAGTAGGTCACGGGGTCACTTGGTGCGTTTTTTAACATTCAGCATGGTGTCCTCTCTCTTATTATGCCCCCCTTCGAAGAAGAGGGGGTATATTGCTTTGCTCATGTCGGTCGGTCCGTCGGTCAGTAGGTCGGTTGGTCGGTCCGTCCACCAGGTGGTTGTCGTATGATAACTCAAGAACGCATACGCCTAGGATCATGAAACTTCATAGGTAGATTGATCATGACTCGCAGATGACCCCTATTGATTTTGAGGTCACTAGGTCAAAGGTCAAGGTCACGGTGACCCGAAATAGTAAAATGGTTTCCGGATGATAACTCAAGAGCGCATACGCCTAGGATCATGAAACTTCATAGGTAGATTGATCATGACTTACAGATGACCCCTATTGTTTTTGAGGTCACTAGGTCAAAGGTAAAGGTCATGGTGACCTGAAATAGTAAAATGGTTTTCGGATGATAACTCAAGAACGCTTTTGCCTAGGATCATGAAACTTCATAGGTAGATTGATCATGACTCGCAGATGACCCCTATTGATTTTGAGGTCACAAGGTCAAAGGTCAAGGTCACGGTGACCCGAAATAGTAAAATGATTTTCGGATGATAACTCAAGAACGCTTTTGCCTAGGATCATGGACACTTCATAGGTACATTGATCGTGACTCGCAGATGACCCCTATTGATTTTCAGGTCACTAGGTCAAAGGTCAAGGTCACAGTGACAAAAATCGTGCTCACACAATGGCTGCCACTACAATGGACAGCCCATATGGGGGGCATGCATGTTTTACAAACAGCCCTTGTTCAAGTAGTTTTCATCCGATCTTCACCAAACATGGTCAGAAGTTTTATCTAGATGATTTGAAGGCCAAGTTCGAACATGGGCCATGCCAGATCAAAAACTAGGTCACAGGGTAATTTAGTACGTTTTACACATTGAGCATGGTGTCCGCTCTCTATTTCAAGTAGTTAAAATCCTATCTTCACCACACTTGGTCAGAAGTTGTAACTAGATGATGTGTACATAGTAGGTCAAGTTCAAACATGGGCCATGCCGGGTTAAAACATAGGTCATGGGGGCACTTAGTGTGTTTAAACCTCACCATGTTGTCCGCTCTCTTATTCAAGTAGTTTTTATCCAATCTTCACCAAAATTGATCAGAAGTTGTATCTTGATAATGTCTAGGGCAAGTTTGAATATGGGTCATGCCGGGTCAATAAAAAGGTCACGGGGTCACTTAGTGGGTTTTAAACATCACAATGTTGTCCGCTCTCTAATTCAAGTAGTTTTCATTTTATCTTCACCAAACTTAGATGTTGTATCTAGATGATGTCTAGGTCAAGTTTGAATATGGGTCATGCCAGGTCAAAAACTAGGTCACAGGGTATCTGAGTGCGTTGTAAACCTCGACATGTCCGCTCTCTAATTCAAGTAGTTTTCATCCAATCCTCACCAAACTTGGTCACAAGTTTTATCTAAATGATCTCCAGGGCAAGTTTGAACATGGGCAATTCCGAGCCTTAAACTAGGTCACGTGTTCACTTAGTGCGTTTTTTAACATTCAGCATGGTGTCCGCTCTCTTATTCAAGTAGTTTACATTCCATCTTCACCAAACTTGGTCAGAAGTTTTATCGAGATTATCTTAAGTCCAATGTAGAACATGGGCCTTTCTGGGTCAAAACTAGGTCAAGGGGTCACTAAGTGCGTTTAAAAAATTGAGCATGGTGTCCGCTGTTTTTTGTGAAGATGACATGCAATATATTTTGTGTCAATGCGGCATGTGGGGGTATTCGTCACGTCTGTGACAAAGCTCTTGTTGGTGTTTGTTAAGAGAGGCTAAGAAAACCTGAGCCCTGAGACTTGATGAGCTTGACATTTTAGTGTCAAACAAATAAACTAATCTGCAATCATCACTTTTGTGGTATTCAGTTGTTCTTTTCATAATCTGTATTTTGACCAGGATTTCAACAAAGTTGAGGTTGGGTATGTAGGGTGGTTGATGGGCCAGAACTTTAATTTGCATACACCAGTCTGGAAATTGTGTTTGTTGCAAACTTGAACTGAAAATTGTTTGGGATGGGGGCTAGGTCTCTGTTACAAACAATGGAAAACGGTTTCTGCTTAATATCCTACGTTTGGATAGGGCATTACAATGTAAATGTGTTGTCTGATTAGTTGGGTCAAGGTCTCTATAACTTAAAGTAGAAACACTTGTTCTGTTCAATAATTAGAGTTTGGATGTTTTGTTTTGAACTACTGTGTATTTAGCTATATTACATGCAGATATTACATGCAGACCTTTCAAGGGTTGGCACATTTATTTACTTTTAATTAATTATATGAAAAACATTTTAACTTTTTTTCAATTGCTTCACCGGTTTGAGGATCATTTTGAGACTGTGGCATTAAGTGGCCATGTTAGTTTAGGTATAAAAATAAATTTCTATTTCTTGACTTTTAACAATGTGTTCTATACCGCAAGGATCTCCAAGTTGAAAACCAATATGAGTCGCGTTCTGAGAAAACTGGGCATAATGCTTGTGGGTAAAGTGTCGTCCCAGATAAAGTGTCAATCAGGGACGACACTTTCCGCTTGTATGGTATTTTTAGTTTCAAGGAAGTCCCTCCTTACTGAAAATCAAGTTTAGGCAGAAAGTGTTGTCCCTGATTAGCCTGTGCAAACTGGGACGACGCTTTACGCACATGCATTAAGCCCAGTTTTCTCAGAACAAGGCTCATAAATGTTTACATGATGTGATTGTTACAGGTATAGGTTTGAGGACAGCGATGATGAGAATATGGAGGCCAACTTTACTACAATCATGAAAGAGGAAGCTAGGAGGTTAGTAATAGAATACTTGAAGTTTTTAGGCTTTGGACTTATTACTTAATGAAGGCTTGTTTAATTTCCAAATATAGATTTAAATTTATGTGCATTTTTACAATCTTCGTGCTTTTTATGGCCCAGAATCAGGGCATTTAGTATTGCTCTGTCCTTCTAGGGGGTTGTATTGTTATTTCTGAGGTATTTTGATATAACTTAAGATTATAATTGCTCCTAACAAGTCATGTATTGCCAAGAACTCCCATGCTTCTTAGTCAAAGGTAAAGGTCACAATTCAATGTCAAAAATAAAAATGATTATTTGTAGTTTCTATTATGTAAAATGTTCAGGATTTCTATATACCTTTAGGGTATTGTTCCCAAATGAGCAGACACTATGTGGCATACAACTGCCATGCTCCCAGGTCACAGGTTACATTTTTAGCTCACCTGATTGCTCAGGTGAGCTTTTGTGACCGGTCTTTGTCCGTCGTACGTCCGTCCGTTAACATTTGTTAGTAAACACTCTAAAGGCCACATTTATTGTCCGGTCTTCATGAAACTTGGTTAGAAGCTTCGTCCTAATGAAATCTCGGTCGAGTTTGAAACTGGGTCATGCCGGGTCAAAAACTAGGTCACTAGGTAAAACATAAAACTTGTAAACACTGTAGAAGTCACATTTTATGCCCAATCTTCATGTAACTTTGTCAAAATGTTTGTCTTAATGATATGTTGGTTGAGTTCAAAAGTGGTTCCAGTTCATTGAAAAATATGGCCGCCAGTGGGCGGGGCAGTTTTCCTTATTTGGCCTTAGAGAAACCTTGTAAACACTCTGGAAGTCACAATTTTTGCTCAATCATCATGAATGTTGGTAACATTGGTTTTATTGATTTCTGGGACGAGTTCGAAAATGGTCCAGATCGGTGAAAAAACATGGCCACCAGTGGGCAAGGCATTCTTTATATGTACATGTATATAGTGAAAACAAGTCAACACTCTAGAAGTCACATTTTAGGGCCGATTTTCATGAAATTTTGTCAGAACTTTTGTTTCCTAGATACGCGAGTTAAGTTTGAAAATGGTTCTGGTCCGTGGAAATACATGGTTGCCAGGGGATATATATAAAAAGGCTTGTAAACTATCATGTATTAAGGTCATGTAACAGGCGAGACAACTCTTCTAAATATTGCATTTAATTTACAGTAGTTACTCCCCTTTGATGATGTTTTCATAATAATACAGTGTAGTTGTGTCATTTATGTGTTAATTGTTATTCAAGGTTGGATGTTTTTATGCCCCCTTTCGAAGAAAAGGGGGCATATAGTGACAGTCATTGAAATTCAGATTAAAATCTACAAGCAAGTCAGGCTAGTACTATGGGAATTGGAACAAGCCCAAGTCAGATTTTACTAGCCCAAACATTTTTGTTAAAAACGCAGATAAACATAACATAAAACATCCAAAGAAGCATTCATCTATTCAATCTTTAGAATACAATACAAATCTCTTATTAATTTCATCTTCATTCAAATTAGCTTCCTCGTCATCTGAGCCAGCCTCTTTCGGATCCTGAAATAAGAAGAAATTAATTTCACACACGGATTTCAATCAAATTACAATTATAAATATATACATAAAGTTTAGGTAAAAAATTAGCAGAAATGTATCCCATATATCCATGTGAAAGAGAGAGCAAACCTGAACCCCCAGAAAATATATAAGCAATTAAGTGCCAGGTTATTCTACATGTACAAAAAGCCAGTTGACAAATGCGTCAATCACAGTTACCTTAAATTCGCATTCCTCAAAGACATACTTGAATGACAACTGTTCGGCCATTACTCTCTGTGTCCCAAACGCAACGTCAAACATTTATTTTACATAATAGTTATCCGGGAACCACAAAACCATGCGCTTTTTGCGCAGTTATCCAATTATCGGCTGATTGCCCAGCACATGTGTGCAGTGTGTTAAAACATAAGCGGCTGTTGATTTAAGCGGCTCAAAACTTTGTTTACAAATATTGAAAATGAAAGTGGAACTCGTTTTCTGTTTAATGAATTGTACAAGCACGTCGGGCTTGTAATAGTGGATTTCCTACAAGCCCGAAAGAAAAAATTCTAGTTTTTTGCTGTCGGACTAGTGCGAATTTCGACGATTGTAATGATCGCACTGTCTGTCTGTCTGCCTGTCCGTCTGTCTGTCTGTCCGTTGCATTTAGGTTACGAAAAAAGCTCATAACTTGTATGTGCCTTGAGATATAGCCTTCATATTTGGTATGCATGTGTATTAGGACAAGGCCTATCCATACGAACAAAATTTTTTACCTCTGTGACCTTGACCATGAACTTAGGGTCCACGTTTAGGTTTCGAAATCTCATAACTTCTATGTCCCTTGTGATATAACCTTCATATTTGGTATGCATGTGTATATGGACAAGGCCTTTCCATACACACAATATTATTTACCCCTGTGACCTTGACCTTGAACTTAAGGTCCGCGCTTAGGTTTCGAAATCTGCGTTTAGGTTTTGAAAAATGCTATAACTTCTTTCATTGAATCAAAAGCATTTATAGGGGGCATATGTCATCCTATGGTGACAGCTCTTGTTTTTAGCTCACCTGTTTGCTCAGTTGAGCTTTTGTGACAGGTCTTTGTCCGTCGTCCGTCCGTCCACATTTGTTCGTAAACACTCTAATGGCCACATTTATTGTCTGATCTTCAAGAAACTTGGTCAGAAGATTTGTCCCAATGATATCTCGATCGAGTTCGAAACTGGGTCATGCTGGGTCAAAAACTAGGTCTCTAGGTTAAAAAAAAAAGATAAAGCTTGTAAACACTGTAGAAGTCACATTTAATGCCCAATCTTCATGTAACTTTGTCTAAATGTCTGTCTTAATGATATGTTGGTTGAGTTCAAAAGTGGTTCCGGTCCGTTGAAAAACATGGCCGCCAGTGGGCGGGGCAGTTTTCCTTAATTGGCTAAAGAGAAACCTTGTAAACACTCTAGAAGTCACAATTTTGGCCCAATCATCATGAAAGTTAATCAAAACATTAGTTTTATTGATATGTCGGACGAGAATGAAAATGGTCAAGATCGGTGAAAAAACATGGCCGTTAGTGGGCGCGTCATTTTTCTCTATATGTATGTAGTGAAACATGTGAACACTCTAGAAGTCACATTTTTTGCCCAATTTTCATGAAATTTGGTCAGAACATTTGTTTCCTTGATACGAGATTTTAATATAAAAAAACTTACCATTTTAAAAACATACTAAACTTTTTAGTTTAGATGTCAAAGTTAATGTTAAATATGAGCATATCATTGTTCATGCATACTTTTGTGTATCACTTATTGCATGAATTTGTTCATCAATGTGTTATGTTTACAGTGTTGCCCAAAGGCTTTTCAACATCTTTTTGAACTTGCAACATTAAACCTTGCAGTCATTCTTATATTTAAAGTTTTACATTTATCATCCTTTAATAAGAATTTATGATAGTTATTCACTTTTTTCAAGCTAGAAATTCCATTGTATCAAGATATTTTAATGTAAAACTTAAGCAAAATTATTACATCTCTTAAGCTGCAATGTCCACAGTTGTTACATTTGGTATATAACCTTGTATTCTTGTAAAATTCAAAATTGTCTCATATTATGCCCTTTGGGTAAATGCTGTCTATGGCCTGGGAGTACTTTTTATGCCCCCGGATTGAAAGATCGGGGGTATATTGTTTTTGGCCTGTCTGTCATTGTATGTGTGTGTCCCAAAACTTTAACCTTCTTCATAACTTTTGCAATATTAAACATAGTAACTTGATATTTGCTATGCATTTGTATCTCATGGAGCTGCACATTTTGAGTGGTGAAAGGTCAAGGTCATCCTTCAAGGTCAAAGGTAAAAAAAAACAAATTCAAAAACTTTAACCAAAACTTTAACCTTCTTCATACATTTTGCAATATTGAACATAGCAACTTGATATTTGGCATGCATGTGTATCTCATGGAGCTGCACATTTTGAGTGGTAAAAGGTAAAGGTCATCCTTC
This sequence comes from Dreissena polymorpha, assembly GCF_020536995.1. Taxonomy (NCBI): domain Eukaryota; kingdom Metazoa; phylum Mollusca; class Bivalvia; order Myida; family Dreissenidae; genus Dreissena; species Dreissena polymorpha. Next base: position 153,657,093 of record NC_068355.1, read on the forward strand.
AAGGTCACAGGTCAAAAAAATCATTCGAAGCGGCGCATAAGGGGGCATTGTGTTTCTGACAAACACATCTCTTGTTTAACATAGGCTAATAGAGTACAGAAACTTCAGCAATCTTTTGAATGGAAACCACACAGAGTGGGTCAAACTCTATAGAGAAACATACATTCATAATTAATTAATATTGATAGATAAATTTACATTTGTGTTAACATACTTTTCAGCGCCAAAATCGGTCGCATGGAAGATTTGGAAGATATTCGCCGTGAAGAAGAGGAGTTGAAGAGAAAAATGAAAGCGAAGAAAATGAGAAGATAACAGTTGTTCATGCAGCATTCATATTGCTTTGCCTAGAATATGTAAATGTATTTAGCTCACCTGAGCACTGAGCTTTTTTGATTACCTTTTGTCAATTGTCGGTCTTCAACATTTGTATTGTTAACATTCTAGTTTTCTCTTCCATTAGTTTTCATAAATTGTCTGTTTTGCACAGAAACTGCATTTATAAATACTATATTCTCATTCATTTTAGCTCAGCTGAGCACAATGTGCTCATGGTGAGCTTTTGTGATCGCCTTTTGTCTGTTGTGCGCTTTGCGGCGTCAATATTTGCCTTGTTAACACTCTAGAGGCAACATTTCTTGTCTGATCTTAATGAAACTTGGTCAGAAGATTTGTCACAATGATATCTTGGACGAGTTAGAAAATGGTTTTGGTTGATTGAAAAACACGGCTACCCAGGGTAGGGCATTTGTCCTTATATGTGGCTATAGTAAAACCTTGTTAACACTCTAGATCCCACATTTATTGTCAGATTTTCATGAAACTTGATTAGAACATTTGTCCCAATCATATCTGGGATCAGTTCTAAAATGGTTGCGGTTGGTTGAAAAACATGTCAGTTAGAGGGCGGGGTATTTTTACTTATATGGCTATAGTAAAAAATTGTTAACATTCTAGAGGCCACATTTATTTTCTGATCTTCATGAAACTTGGTCAGAAGATTTGTCTGAATGTTATAATGGACGAATTTTAAAATGCTGCCAGTTGGTTAAAAACATGGCCACCAGGAAGTGGGGCATTTTTATGTCCCCCACTATAGTAGTGGGGGACATATTGTTTTTGCCCTGTCTGTCTGTTGGTCTGTTGGTCTGTCTGTCTGTTTGCGCCAACCTTAACATTTTGCAATAACTTTTGCTATATTGAAGATAGCAACTTGATATTTGGCATGCATGTGCATCTCATGGAGCTGCACATTTTGAGTGGTGAAAGGTCAAGGTCATCCTTCAAGGTCAGAGGTCAATTATATGTGGCCAAAATCGCTCATTTTATGAATACTTTTGCAATATTGAAGATAGCAACTTGATATTTGGCATGCATGTGCATCTCATGGAGCTGCTCATTTTGAGTGGTGAAAGGTCAAGGTCAAGGTCATCCTTCAAGGTCAGAGGTCAAATATATGTGGCCAAAATCGCTTATTTTATGAATACTTTTGCAATATTGAAGATAGCAACTTGATATTTGGCATGCATGTGTATCTCATGGAGCTGCACATTTTGAGTGGTGAAAGGTCAAGGTCATCCTTCACAAGGTCAAGGCCATCCAACAATGTCAAACATCATATAGGGGGACATTGTGTTTCACAAACACATCTTGATCTTTATATGGCTATAGTTAAATCTTGGTAACACTCTATAGGCCATATATATTGTGCAGTCTTCATGAAACTTTGTCTGAATATTTTTCTAAATGATATAAAAACTCGCAGTCTGTTTAGGTTTTATGCTGTTTGCTGCTCATCAGTATCTAAGGGTTGAAAATGAAGCCTTTCAAACTTGAATCTAGTAAGAAAGGTCTTAAATTCAATGTAACGTTCTGAGGGGCCACAAATGTGTCAATATATGTATTTAAGTGGTAAAGGGTTAACATTGCCTAAGCTTGATATATGAAATGATCACTACTAGTTATACTCATTTATTCAATTATTCAATATGCTGCAGATTCTAATCAACAGATCATTTCATGTATTTTGCATAATGGTTGTTTTTTGTTTATGAATATTCAATTCTGAACATGATTATTGACCGTAGCCATAGTTCCAGTATATACAGTTTATTTAATAGAATTCATGATTAAATTCACAATCGGATCTTGTAACTTATTTGTTGCTAATATGTCTGTTTGATAATCAAGGTGATGTGAAGGAGATGGGTGATTATTTTTTTATTTTAATACACATAATTGTGCATGACTTTACATAACTATATATGTATTTAAATTACTGAATGAAGTATTTATACATGTATTGATATAAATATATTTCGCAAGAAATTTAATCTCAAATAATCATGCTTACAGTTGGTGTTATTTTTCTAACCAAATTGTCAGGTTGGAAGAACATTCGTGTTGGGAAGATGCGTGTCCTACCATCAACTTCTGCTTTTAATCCTGTAAGCAGGGATGGAATAATGCAATGTGGGATAAACTGAGCTCTTTTTACAATGTCGGATAAACTGAGCTTTATTTACACAATGTGGGATAAACTCATCTGTATTTAAACAATGTGCTTTAAACTTGTGTGTATTTTTACATTGTGGGTTAAACTCACCTTTAATTACAAACTGTGTAATAAATTTGTCTGTATTCATGCATTGTGGGATAAACCTACCTGTTTTCGGCACTGGAGAATGCACTTACCTCATTGTCACTAAATTGCTTAAATCAAGTTGTGAAGTACATGGAAATAGCATTGTGAAATGAAGATCATCGTATATTTTTGATATGAATTATTTTGAAACTTAAATAAAAGTTAAGGTATTATGCTTACTAAGGAATAAAGGAAAGTTATTTATCTGGTCATGAATGTGTAAACCAGTGACCAATGCTGATGACTGTAAAATTCTAAACCCTGCTTAATAACTGATGTTTCATCAAGATTAACTCCAGATTCTGTATATTGACATCCAACCTTGAAATTGGAACTGGTGCTTGGACTTTTGGTGGTGTTTTAGTGTTTGTTTTTTATTGACTGTAAATACTGTATGTACTAGTAGATGTTGTATAATATTCTGAGGCAATGTATTTGTAGGTATATATTTGAGGGTTTGTTGAACTAAATTCATGTATTTGTAGATCAAAATTTGACGAATGCAAAATTTGTTTGCATATGTGGAAATTAATGGTATGTAGTAATTTCTTGTTTTGTTTTTGTTTATGTCAAGCTTACTGTTAAACTTGTGATAATTAACATGTATTTTACGTGATAACTTGCACATAAAATAAAATAATATATATCAATTTATTATCAATCATTTTAAATTCCTTTAATATCCCTGTTGACGTATCATACTGTTTATCTGTGTTTTGAGAAAATTTTGTGTTTGAAATGTGTCAATAAATGAGTGGATTTTTTAGTAATAATTACAAGTACTGAACAGTATTATTAAGATGCGTTGTCAAGCTCCAATTCCCAACATTGTTTGATACACAGTTGTACTCTGCATCCAAATAGACTGCCTTGTTCTTTATTTTGAAAAATAAAATAAAATAGCTGATTTGATCATAATAATATGGGCCGCGTTATGAGAAAACTGGGCCTAATGCATGTGCGTAAAGTGTCGTCCCAGATTAACCTGTGCAGTTGCACAGGCTAATCAGGGACAACACTTTCCGCTTTTATGTTATTATTAGTTTCAAGGAAGTCCCTCCTTACCGAAAATAAAGTTTAGGTGGAAAGTGTCGCCCCTGATTAGCCTGTGTGGATTGCACAAGCTAATCTGGGATAACAATTTACGCACATGCATTAAGCCCAGTTTTCTTCGGAACAAGAC